>NC_062968.1:50779414-50916427 GCF_023119035.1 Salvia hispanica
ATTTTCTTAATTAAAAATATAATCCACGTGACATTATTTCAACCACTAGACCTTTTAATCTAATGGCTAATATTTAGTTTTAATTTAGAATTGCTAATTAGTTAGCAATTGATCACTCTCCTAAATTTTTATACTCCCTCCGTTCCATAGTAATGGAGGCAAAACTTTTTGGCACGGAGATTAAGAAAAATTGTGTTAGGTGATTTAAGTAAAGAGAGAATAAAGTGGAAAATAAAAAAAAGGTAGAGAAATGAAGATAGAAAAAAGTAAGAGAGAGTAAAGTATGTGTGGAAAAATGTGTTGACTTTTACTAAAAAGGGAAATGACTCTATTACTATGGAATGGACGGAAATGGAAAAACGCCCCATTACTATGGAACGGAGGGAGTATTATTTTTATTAAAGAAATTGTATCTTTAATAGGCAATTTTTTTTTCTAAAAAGGTAAAATGAATTTTTATGTCATTGACGAGAATATAGTAGTAGTATATTAACTTTGTGGAAGTGAGCAACTTGAATCAAGATCATCCCTCTTCGATTTTCACCCTTTAAATATGTGATTATTTTTATTTATATCTCGCAATTCTCTATCAGTTACTTGAATCGATTATCCAAATATTTTTATAGCTTACAAGCTCAATTATCTAATGATTTTGACCACTTATAAGCTTTTAAAATATTATATTAATTATAAAATTTTCAAATATCTTATAAGTTGTTGGAGCTTATGAGCTCTCTATAATAAGCATAAGTAAACACCTTTAATACTCTGTGTAGCACAGCTAATTCATACTGTAATTGATTGTATATTAATAATATAATTTATTTTAAACTATTATGTAATTGTGCATCTATTCAATAAGGTTTAAATGGAAAGTAGATTATGAAATTTTATTTTTGAAATTTATATCCTTATGACTTGAGTTAGGACTGCTTGCAAGCCATAAAATTTGAATGGGCTTAGCCCAATTTTTATGTAGGGGACTTCACTTCACTTCACATTCTGTAAAGAAAATATTCACTTTCCAGGGCATCAACAATGGTGATTACAATTTAAAGGAAAAATATGTACATTTAAATATAGGGCACTAATATTGAGACGTAATTATTTTCATTGAAATTTTTAAAAAAATAATAATAATTAAGAACGTAAAAGAAAGTATCCTTAAATTAATGATAAATTAACTTGATCTTTTGGTTGTTTAAGAGTGTCCACCGTGGGAGGGCTGCGGCCCTCGGCCCGGAGTTGGCTCGGGCGCGGGCCCCTACTTCTAGAGGCGCGGCCCGGGGGTGCCCAAGAGAGAGGCGCAGGCTCGGCCTGGCCGAGGCCCTTGGGCGTGAGGCGCGGCCCTCCACTGCAGAGGGCCGAGAGCCGCGGCCCTTGGGCAATTCGAATTTTTTTATTTTTTTTATAAATACACCATTTTTCCTCCATTTTTTTACCCCAATCCAAACTCCACTCTTTTCAATTGATTTCAATTCAATTTTCGTTGTATAATTTTTCTTTATAATAATACAACAAAGATTTTGTTATAATTTTTTTCAATTAAATTATGCAATTTTTGTTTTAATTATTATAGTCAAATAATTGTTATTCTATTTAAATTAAAATATAATAAAAAATATAAAAATATATTTTTAATTTGAGGTTTGGGAGGTCACCATTGTGGTGGCCAAGTTTTGATGGGATGGGCCAAGTTTGTTGGGCATGCCCAAGAGGGCCACCATTGTGGACACTCTAAGATGCTTTTGTTTGGGTTCTCTAATTTTAGTTTAGACACAAACCATAAGAACACTTTTTTAAAGCGCTAGTGATATATTTAGAAACACAAATTAGCATCCTTATATACTCCATTATAAACTTCCTCAACAAATTTTTTTTTTAAGTGGTAATCGATGTATTAAATTCAATTAGGATTCATCAATTTCGAACTATAATTTTATAATTATAATTTTGATTTAATGGTCAGAATTAGATATGCATTGTGCATTAAGGTGCAAAATAAGAGTGTCTCTTATGTTCTGGGAGTGTTGGCCAAACGGTAGTGTAGTTAATATCGGAGTTAAAAGTCTAGTTCGAATTCATATTTATTCAAAAAAGAATAGTCTTTTATTGTTTATCTGGATAAATATTTTCGTCAACGATAGTGTTTTTAAAACAATAAATCTATGTGATTAAATTTTATACAACCAAAAACTAGTTTTATTTGAAAAAAATAGATTTATTTATGTATTTAATTAAAATATATGGATGCACATATTGTATATGAAAAGTGCATAATATTGTGGTCATATATTTATGATTTGTGTATAAATTTTTTAAATTTTTTGGATTCATAAATGTAATTAGTGCATACTTTAATTCAAATTTTAAAAATAATAGAAATGAAATTCAAATATAAATAAAAAATAGGTTAAAAGCTAATAAATCCTTTTAATTTATCCGGTTACCATATTTTTATTTTAATATATAACTAATATATCAAATTATTAATATAATTTTATTTTAATTGTATAAAATTTAATTGTTTATCTTCACTCTTTTTAAAAACCAAAATAAATAGGTAGGTCTGTTCAATTGATTCATCCGCAAGATGTGTTGTCTGGTTTGATGATGACATAAAAGCCGGTGAACCTTTAGCCCGCCATAAAAATTGTTGGTTAAACCATGAATAAACTAGATGTTAGAATCGATTTTTAAATTTATATTTTAAATGATCTTAGAAGTATCAACGAAACAATATAGTAACATGAGTTAATTAATTATCAAAATTGGAAATGAAAGTTAATAACTTGAGTTAATTAATTATCAAATTGAAAATGAAAGTGAAAAAATGAATACGCTTTGAATTAACTTTTCAGAATATTATTGGTAGGTTTAAATTCTAATGAAATATTTTGTGAACTTATAGACTTTGTTGACATTTAATATTATTAAAATTTAGTTTACTAATCACTTAATTTCAATATATTTTGTATAATAACACACATTAAATCGTGTAACTTTTATTTGTCATTGTATCATTTTTAAGTAACTTCAATTGATAAGCCATCTACATTAATATTCGCATTTACCAATTTATAATTCAATTAGTCGGCATTATGAGTTCCACTTCTTGGCGGCACGATTTTAAGAAATGTTAAGAAAAATAAGTGAGAAAAAATTAGTGGAATATGAATCTCACTTGTATATATTAGTTTTAAATAAAATATGAGTTGAATGATTTAATGGAATGTGGGACCATATTATCATTTATAGTAAAAGTGAACGGGAACTCCTATTCGTGAATGGATTAAAATTGAAAAACGAGATTCATATTCGTGGACGAAGAGAGTAGTACATAAATGGTTTATAAGTTCAAGATATTTATAAAATGACAGTATAACCCCAAATGAAATATTATCATCCAATTTGTCTTTTCCTTCACATCGAGAATACGACTTAATTATTCGTTCGATTTAATTTATTTTGTACTAGTACTATTAATTAAGATGTCATCAAATACAATGACCCGATTTCGACTATATTACAACGATATAATTGGATTTTAGGGCATCAATCATCGATAACGATTAATTACACATAATTAGATAATACTCCTACTGAAAAAATGAGAATTATATCACAACCGGAAACAATTAATTTAAGGTAATGTCAAGTACTATTTTGTCAATATTATAAAGCGACATATATATCAATTCTATACTAGTACTTAATCAGCGATTAAGACCACAATAGTGCAACACACCAAGCAAGCATAAATGCGACAATATTGTCTCATTTTATTATTTTGATATTGTAACAATTAAAATTCTCATTTTTACATTTTAAATAAGTGATATTCATATTCAATTAAATTATATACATTCCATTATAAAATGATCATGAGTAATATATAAAAGTAAGAGTTATACTAAAGTTTTTTTACTTATTACTTCCACGTCCTATAAAAATATATGCACTTTCTATTTCTCTCCTATCAAAAAATTAGGTATTTCCATTTATAGAAAACTGTTACCAACTTATTATCCACATATATCAATTTATTTACAATTTATACCACTGTGGCCATCATTACAATTCATTTAACACTATGTTTGATAAGTTAGTAATACCAAGACAGAGAATTATATATTGACGTTTCTAATTGTTTGATACTATCATAGTTAAGCTTAACTCAAAGCCCAATATAAGACCAGGGTCCTCCCCAATCTTACCAAAAGTAACTTTAACCATGTTTATGTAATCTACAAATTTGTCAAGTTAAGTCATGTTATTTAATATACTATACAAATTTAGATAATTTATTTTCTAACAAACAACAACGAAAAAAAGATCATATCTTTGCATATTTTGACACGAAGCCTGTATTTCTTATCTTGTTTTACAAATCTTCTCATATCCCATCTTTTTTTTATCAAACGAGTTAATATGAGTATTACTAGGGGTGTCGAAACGGGTACCCGCGGGTATCCACACCTGACGAGTCGGCTACCCGCACCCGATTTCAGCCAAAATTGTTGTCCCGATACCCGTCTCGCACTATGTCGGGTATTACCCGATACCCGTGTCGGGTATCTCGCACCCGACACAACGGGTACCCGACCCGACCTGATTTTTTAAATTTTTTTTTGTTTTATTTATTATTTGCATTATCCTCGACTTGTTGATAGTTATATATCCATAGTAATGTTAGTATTTTGGTACATCCTAAAAGCACATAAAAGAATCCATAATCATTTGTGATTAGACTATATGTTTATGCTACTGTATTTGTGTAGCTAATGTATAGATATCACATATGCTACTGTATTTGTGTAGCTACTGTATACATATGACATATACTATTGTATGCTATATAAGATTGGTATTTGTATGCTCTTTAATAGAAGAAAAAAAGATAAAAAAAATTATATGTAGAAATCTGAGTGTGACCCGGATAATTTAAAAATTATATTAATATTAATGATTACAAAACACTTAACTAAAATCGGGTAATTTTCGGGATTATCAGGTATCCCGAGCGGGTATCGGGTATATACCCGATACCCGCAAAACCAAAAATATGATTACCCGTTCCCGACCCGTTATCCGTTTTCGTCGGGTATCGGGTCGGGTGTGCGGCCACCCAATACCCGCTACACGTTTTGACACCCCTAAGTATTACTCTCCGTTAAAATTACTTTAACTAACATTCTCCTCGTCTCTTTCTTACTTTATTGATTGTGCATTAATTCTCATATTCTGTTAAATACACGTATTTTTATTGAACGTATTTTTATTGAAGGAAAGGAATATCATTTATATTATTTCATAAAATCTGCGTTGAATCAAAATGGTATATTATATGGCGGGTATTGGGATTAGATAGAAACGGGGCAAGTTGCAACAAGCATTCATTGGAATGTGATGTTTGATTAGGCGTTTCCACGGCAGAGTTGTCGAAAGTCTTAATCTTATGGTAAATTTATTAAATATTGACTAACTTTTTTTTGATAGTGTAAACCCTCATCCATAAATATTGACTAACTTTACCACCTCTATTATTGATATTAAAATTTAAATTAGTGTCAATAATTACTTACTTAATGCTAACATTTTATATACTCGGTGGGCTCTTTGAATATAAGTGGGGACGCAAAATTTAATGGACCACTCACAAATATATTATGGATAAATACTAATTATACTTTATTCATATTTATTATAATCAATTTATGATAACACCCTTTTTTTAAATGGTGGTGATGTGTGTTCGAATATTTTCTCTTCGAAGCATGTTTCATGTTATTGTGTGTCGAAAATTGTATATTATGATGTTTGTTTTACGTAATACTACTACTTAAAATACTATTTTCTTACGTATGTAATACGTTATGACGCATTTCGTTTATTTATTTATTAATTTAAAATGATATTTTTCTAAAATTAAAAATATCATTTCTTAATATACTTGTACTTATAATTACTACTACGTGTTAACAAAAAAATGTTTCGATGCAAATCATATGGGAATAAGTGTAATGAAATCACTTTTAAATTGGACGGTTACTACGGATCAAGTTAGTTGAAAAGAAACTATAATACTATTTTTTTCAACCTAATCCAAATCACTCAAATAAAAACACACAAATTGTTGAATTTATGATAGTCAAAATTTTAGGTGGCGCCGCACTATAATTCTTTGCATATTTACCATGTGCAAATTTTCAGTTTCCGATGGAAAGCATCTCTATATGCACAGATTCATTTCTTATTACACACTAATGACTCAGATAATCAAATACTCCGATATAGTGTCATAGTAAAAAAAAAATAGTAGAAGCATGTACAAGTATATGTTATCAAAGGAAGATCAAATAACAAGAAGAAAGAAGAAGAGGATAAAATTTAAATTAGTATACTATGTTTACTACTTACTTTATCACATATCTTAATTTCAATAACTCACTCAAATACACGTGTCATGAGATAAATAATGTGATTGGGGTTTGAATTATTTGGTAATATATCACATCTAATGAATTCAAGCATTTTTTTTCTTATAAATAGTGATTCTAAACTTATACTAGTAGTAATATATAAGGGGTTTTATTTCAACTCATTATAAAAAAGAAATTGAGATGGAGTTGAGCACTTAAATCGTTTTTCACGATAATTACCTTGACTTTGGTGACTAATTACGGAAAATAAATGTATCCATTGTTTGCATGTAAAAATTTAATTACACGTGCATCACTTGAAATAAAAATTGATTAATGTATTCAAGATACACTTGTATTAACATAGACCCATACCGAATTTGTATGAGATTAATTATTATCCTAGATTAATTTTGTCACATAGCATGATAGTTATATAGAATTATTGCGTTCAAGTGCCCACAAGTTTGAAAATTTTTAAAGGTTATTTTGATTGTTTCATATTATATATATAAATTTTATTATTTAATTAGTTAAATTTATCGTACATTAGAAATTGAATTGATGGGTCATGTCTAATTCCTTTTTTCCTTTTTTCCTTTTTTTCTTTCTGATCATCTTTGCTCCAAGACTAATTAATATTAGTAGTAATAAAAATAGGAACCTTTCAATGTTGATTAAATATATGATAATTTTGAGCAGATTAAACTGTGTTTTGTTTTAGGTAAAACTTTTTCGATAAAATTGTAAAATATACTTTGGGCCCTTAGTATAAATTTTCTCAAAACAAATGGAGTACTAGTGTATTTTTAAAAATTAAATATTGAACTCTATGTAATCTATTATTCGTTCATCAATCATAAAATTCAATTTTATCTGATGTCTAATAATCTAGCACGTAGATAATTAATTATCATTACCGAAGTTCAACCACTGCTTTCATTTTACATTTTCCATTTTCTTTTTAATAGAAAAGACGTGCAAAATTTGACATCGTAATACAAGTCTAACTCAAGTTTTAAAGAACAAAACCTGATTGGATATTGTACTATATATTCAACGTGAAGCGTGATTTAATTTGGACACGAGATTACGACTCGATTAATAGATCAATAGATAGGGGAAATATAAATTATATTACGTGCCTTATTTGATTAGTCCACCTTCAATTTTGTCAATCTTTGCAATGAATTTATTAATGTAATTGAACAGCTAGTAAAATGTAAAATTAGTCGTAAAAACACGAGATAAAAAATACTATTAATGCTAACTTTTTTTGTGATTTACAATAAGACTGTAAAAGTACGTTACTTTCAAATGATTGGTAAAGTTTAAAATTAGTCATTCAAACAAAGGAGATAAAAATAAAAATAAAAATTGTGATTTACAAAAATATAATGTAAGTTACTTTCAAATGATTAATTGCCCTATACAGAGTTGTCGATCAAAAAGAGGGTCCGGTTACCATTGATTAAGACACGAAGTAAGAATTTATTAAGAGCGCTATTAATTGCTACTTAGATTTCAACCATTTTTTTTTATATTTGCTAAAATTTTAAAATAGTGTTTGACTCTTTTGATTTGGAGTAAACTTAAATTAATTCCTATTTCTTAAATTAGGTTTTTTGAAATTGAGTAGATATCCACTCGACGTTAAAATTCTAAATTGAACGAGAGCAAATGAGACACTCAAGTGAATTTCAAGAGTGTTTCAATCTGTTTAGAATTGTGAAATCCGATTTATATTATCACAGAAAATTAAAATCACGCGTATGACATTCATAGAATGTCACTTAAATACTATGCATAGTGCTTTCACGCTTCACATAGTGTAAAACTTTCGATAAATTACTGTGATAAAATATATTGAGCACTTTGTTATCTGATGTCCTTAGGCTTTTTATTCGTGATATAATATAGTGAGTTGAATGATGTCCTTAGAGTTTGTTGTCGTGATATAATATAATACAGTGATTAAATTGAAATTACTACTAAAATACTCCTTATTTACAAACTATATTAGCTCACACTTGATGAATTATTTGCATTTATTTTTGAAATAGGTCAAACTTCAAAGTCTAAACAGATAAGCCATATAGATACTGTTGCAAGACATTGATTAAACATTTCGAGTTGATTGATCAGTCACAGGAGGCATGACCATGTACAAGAAAATGAATGTCGTGTACTAAATTCAAGTAGTTATCATTCTTAAATGCATGTTTTGTTACAACACGTGGTAGTTGAAACTCTTTTATTAAGGCTTATCCAGAAAGTAGGAGTGATGATAAAGAAAAAGATTTAGTGTTATTTTTTTGCTATAAAAAAGAATATCTCATCTGGAACGGTCTAAAAAGGAACACGTGTCATTAACCCTTATACTTGAATTTATATATCCTTAAACCTTAATTTTTCTTTCTGGATAAAAATTGTCCCTTTGCAAAAATTAATACTAAAAAAGAGAATGGTAGTTACTCCCCTCCATCTTACTTTAAATGGCATACTTATCATTTTGGAATTAATACAAAATGGTAGAAATTGGTCACCACATTAGTCATGCATGCATGACACACACAATATTATGGGAACCTATGAAGAACGGGCGAACTGCTAAGAAGTAAAGAGTAGTTACATTATAATCTTTTACGTATTATAATAGTATATATTTGTGCTGATTAATTTCTTAACAATTTTTCTTTTTTTTCTTATGTAGAGTATGTATTTTTTATCTTTTTTTATTCTTTGTTTTTAAAATAGTTGTAGGATTTAATTAGGATATTAACTAAAAAATTTCCATTATTCTTTAGTTAAAATCAATTTAATTTTGATTGAATTTCGTATTGTATATTTTCACTATATATTTTTTGGATTTCAATAATGTGTAATTTTAGAATTTCGGTTTTGTATTTTTTGGCTTTCAATAAAGTACTGTTACTTTAGAATTTCAATTATGTAACTACAAAATTTTAATAAATTTTATTTAATAATTAAAATTAAAAAATTAACTTAATTACTATATATAATAAATGAAATAAACAAGAAATGAATAAAGAGTTAACAGTGAAACTCATTAATAGTAGTACTCCGTAAGAGAAGGAATGATAGTTATGACATATAATTAAATGCTGTTTTCTATGTGAGTAATGAAATAAAAAGTGATATTCCGATAATGGGATACGTAATTAGCTTTAATAGTCCAAAAAAAACCAATCCCATTTTTTATTTTTAAAGAAAAAATACTTATCTTTAGGTTTACACTAAACTAAAACTTAAAGTTTTTCCAAATTTTATGAGTAAAAGAGACATAATATAGAGAATGTTCTTTTAAGTTTGAGTTAGTGTAAATGCTTGGAGTAAAAATGTAAAATCATATTTGATGTGACATTTATAATAAAATGGGTTTGAGTTTAGTGTAAATAATTGAAGATGCTCTAAGTGACGGATGTTAGGAACTTAGGATGTGTCGTGAATGCTCTTATAAATTTTTATTAGATATTAGTATTGATCCAAAAACTATAGGCATGAATAGTATGATGTGTTATTTTCAACACGAGAATTATTAATTGCTATTTTATCAAATACTAGTATTAAAAAGAATGAACGGACGCAGGCTTTGGTAATTTAAGGTTGGACTCATTTTGGCATGAATATTACTAATATTTTAAAATTCAGCACTTCTTTTTTTTTAAAAAAAAAAATTATAAGTATAATCAAACTTTGTCGTTTTAAATTGATAAATATAGTAATACTTCCTCCATCGACATCTCATAGAACTAGGGGTGTCGAAACGGATACCTGCGGGTACCCGCACCCGACGAGTCGAGTACTCGCACCCGATTTTGGCCAAAATTGTTGTCCCGATACCCGTCCCGCATTATGTCGAGTATTACCCGATACTCGATTCGGGTATCCGGCACCCGACCCGGCGGGTACCCGACCCGAATTTATTATTATTGTTATTATATTTTTTGTAAATCTTTTTTTATTATTTGATTATCCTCAACTTGTTGATCGTTATCCGTGTTAGTATTTTGATGCCTCCTAAAAAAACATAAAAGACTTCAGAAAGCATTAGACATTAAACGTTCACAATTTAATTAGTAGTACTCCATATGATATGCTCTATATATATATAATGCAGTGTAGCATTTGCTACTTTACACATAATGCATATGCTATATACTAGTATATAGTATTAGTTATAGAATACATATGCTATTAATAAATATATATGTGCTACTGTATATATAATGCATGTGTGTGTAAGCATATGCTACTGTATATATTAGTAATTAAATATATATGCTTATGTATAGTATAATATTATTGGTATCTTTATGCTTAAAAACATACTTTATTTTTAATAGAGGAAAAAAGACAAAATAATTATATATTGAATCCGAGTCAATGAACGGGATGATTTAAAAATAAAAAATTACAAATACTAAATTAAAATCGGGTAATTTTCGGGATTATCGGTATCCCGAGCGGGTATCGGGTATACCTGATACCCGACCCGTTACCCGTTTCCGTCGGGTAGCGGATACCCGATACCCGTCGGATATCGGGTCGGGTGTGCGGGTAACCAATACCCGCTACCCGTTTCGACACCCCTACATAGAACTAGGCTCAATTTCCCTTTTCATTTGTCTCATAAAAATAATCCATATTCATTTACTGAAACATCTTTTCCTTCTCGTTTACTTTATCATTTATGGGCTCCACCCTCCACCACACTATTTCAACTATTTTTTCTCTCTCTCCCTATTATTTTACTAATTAGGTATTAAAATTCGTGTCATCCTTTATATACACAGTCATTAACGTTCTGTGTACTATGATTCTCTCATTTTTTATATTCACAAAAAGATGCTCAAAGTTAAAAGAAAATTACAAGCAGAAAAATATTCGACATTCAAAACCAAAAAAGGCAATAGCCCAACATCACCAATAGAAACAAAAACACAACCACAAATGACAGCTTGTTAAGGGCAAAACAGCTAGAAACAAGTGCCCACCATCAACAAACAAGTACCAATCTTCTAATCTCTCATATTGTTGGACATTTCTCCCTAATGAGGAGGAGAACTCCAACACTAAACCTCTATTCAAATAGTGCTAGTGCCAAAGTAATTGTTTCTTTTTGAACTTTTACGTCAGATTTGAAATTAAGAAAATGTAACTATTTTGAATATTTTTCAAGGACCACGATATAAAAAAAATGGAGATTTATATTTTTTTCATACAAAAGAAGTTCCCAACCAAGAAAAATATCATCGATTCTTTGGGTGAGCAATCACTTTCATTTAGAGAAATATGGCCATGTGGTCTTTTATTGCTTCGTGAAAGAATATTTTTTTATATATATATTTTATTTAGAGGGTAGAGGGTGATAGCACATACTGTATTTATTACGCAAAGAGACGATTGAGACCAACTTACCATATACAGTGACAATGCCTCGTGACACTCCAGAAATCTTGAGATATCAATATTTGCTTAAATTTATAGCCACAGGCCAAAAATTGACGATAGAGACACAATACACCCATAACCACTTAACCAGAATTCTTAATTTAAAAAAAAAAAAAAAAAAAAAAAAAAACAACCCAAAAAATTGACGATAGAGTTGCAACTGAATCATACTCACCCATGCCAAATATAACTCTGAAGCACTCGACGAACCGAGTTGTTCTTCATCATCAAATATCGAAAATGTAAATGAAGTACACGAAATATAAAGAAAATCACAAAAATAAAATATTAAAAATGGATATTAATTAATCATTCTAGCAAGTCTAGTAAGATTTGAAAATTAGATTATTTTCTCAGTGGTATAATTTAAATATCAATTGATTTCATAGTCAACAAAACACCGTGGGAGGTTAACTTAAGGTTAATAATTAAGAAAAGCAGGATACAAAATAAAATAAATTGGGAAAAAAAGAGAAATAATTCTCTCATTGTCGAAGAAGCTCTCTATATATGGAAAATTTATTCATCGGATAAGCATTATATTTCCGAATTTAATTACCAAACTTATAGTTCTCAATTCTTTTTACGTACTGTGACTAAGAATAATACTAATAAGTAAATTTTCCCACTCACGCAATACTTAGGTCATGTTTGGTTGCCAGAATTTTGTTTGGGAAAGTAATCCGATTCCTTAACTTTTAAATACCTGTGTTTGTTTCGATTTTTAATCAAACATGGAAGAATCCCGAAAACAAGGAAAGTTAGTACAGCTTTCCAGGATTCTGAATCCTAACTTTTTTTAAGTATTCTTTTTCCCTTAGGATTCTTACATATTTCATGCAATATGGAGTATAATTTTGTTACTATTATTATTATTATTAATTATAATTTTTTTAAAAATAATTTAAAATTATAAATCATACTTAATTTCAGTATAATAAATAACTATGATTACAATTATCATAATTATAACTATACTTTATAATATTTCATAATAGTAATTAATAATTTATTAAATAATTAAAACATAATTATATATAAATAGTATGATAAATAATAATTTTTATATTTTATAAATTAATCAATAAAATCAAAGTGAAATTTTAAATTAAAAAAATTAATTCAATTATAATATCAGTAAATATAATAATAATAATTATTATTATTATATTTATTATTATAATAAATGAGTATAATACTCCATATAACTATAATTACAATTATATTATTATATATTTTGATGAATAATTCATATTTAAACTATTCATCGTAATAATACATATAATAAAATAATTATTACTCCCTCCGTCCCACATTAAGAGTCACATTTTTCCATTTCGGTCCGTCCTCAATTAAGAGTCACACTTCATTTTTACCATAAATAGTAAGTAGGTCTCACATTCCACTAACTCAATTCACTCATATTTTATTATAAAACCAATATAAAAAAATGGGTCACACATTCCACTAACTTTTTCAATCAACTTTTCTTTACATTTCTTAAAACCCGTGCCCGGTCAAAGAGTGACTCCTAACAGGAGACGGAAGGAGTACTATTTATAACTAATAATTTTACATTATTTTGTTTTATAAATAAAAAAATATATAAGTACACTTTTAGTTTGGTGTTTAAATTAAATATAAAAATTTAAAATATAGATATTTTTCATACACAAAAAAGTAAAGTTATTAGGAATCATATTCCTGGATTCATTTTCTCAGGAATTATTTTTCTTATCAACTTTATTTTCGTCTCAACCAAACGTAACCTTATAGTATTCCCTCCATTCACGTGGTTCGTGTTCTTTTATTTATAGTCAAATTATAATTATAACAAAAACATAACACATTGAATCTTATTTACTTTATTATTTACTCCATCTTTTATACGTAAGAAACTACTCGAAGTCATTCCAATTAGAAAGCTAGAGTTCAATGTCAAACGAAGGAGCACCTGACAAGAACTAGAAAATTGCAAATCATTCGTAATTAATATACGAGTAAAGGCCAAATGTGGTCCCTAACATATGACCGTTTTATCAATTTAGTCCTTAACATTATCTTTTTGATTATTTGGTCCCTCACAAATAAACTCGAACTCGAATCGGTCCTCACTTAACAGAACCGTCAAAAAATAGACGATGACCGCAATTTGACTATATTAAATTGCTAATGGTAATTAATTATACCTAATTATAATTCTTTTCCTATTAGCAAAATTGGAAAAAAGATAAGTATCAGTTGCAAAATGAAATGAATAATTTGTAATTTAATAGGAATTAAGAATTATAATTAGGTATAATTAATTACCATTAGTAATTTAATATAGTCAAATTGCAATCACCGTCTATTTTTTGACGGTTCTTTTAAGTGAGGACCGATTCAGGTCCGAGTTTATTTGCGAGGGACCAAATAATCAAAATGATAATGTTAAGGACCAAATTGATAAAACGGCCATAGGTTAGGAGCCACATTTGGCCTTTACTCTTAATATATCTCGACCAACAAACTGAGAAATGGAAACAATAAAAACTTTATTCCATCGTACTTAACTATTTTTTCAGTTACATAGTGTATTTTATTTTTTCCTTCAATCATTTATTTTATTTTCTATACAACTTTGCTTTTTATTTTATTTTATAGGATACTTTATTTTTCCTTTCAATCGTTTATTTTATTCCTTTCACTAATTTATAATTCTATTTATCTGTATTTCATTTTCTATTCATTTAACTTACTAATTTTTTTAGTTTTAATATAAAAAATAGTAGTACTACTAACTCAATTATAGACTTTATAATGTTTTATGATAAAGGTATTGATTTGAGGAAAGAAATATTCAAAATTTAATAATAGAGGACCAGAAATAGTATGAACTTCTTATTTTGGCGGTTGACAGCTAAAAGCAACCCACGTGCTTTGTCGGAATTTTGCTATTTGTACGTATCAATATGTATTCAAGCTACATACTCCATCAGTTTATGCATGCATGTACCATTGCATTATCTCTACAACTATAGAAATCGTAGAATTTTGGTTTCTCAACCAAAAATTTCAATTTTGAGATAAGGTCATTTTTGCTTATTTTATTATTTTACTAAAAATGGTGTCAAAAAGTTGTCTTGTTATAATTAAATGACATGCCTCAAAAAGGAAAGTTTTTGTCTATTACTCTCTCAAATCTAAAGATCTACTGTGATAGCAATGCATAAAATTTAAATATGTAGAAATACAAAGAATAATCAGGATGGCCACTGCCCACTACTAATAAAAGCTTCATTCTCAGTCTCACTATCATGAAATCACGCTTAAAACGAAAATACCAAAAATATCACTACTACTAATATTACTAGTAAGTACTTACTAGTTTTTACTAAATTTTGTTTTCGGTGAATTGCTCGCCATCACCAATTTTGCTAGATTTTGTACAAAGGGTTATAGTATAAAATAAAGATAGTTTTCTATTTCCACTCGAATCGATATAATTAATAACACAATCTATTAGAACAGTATTTTTATTAAAAAAAATTGAACCGATAGGTATATCGATCTTTTTTTTTACAGCTCTTGCACTGTTGCACAGTTACATGCACTCCATAAATGACTCATAAAAATAAGTACTACTAGTATTTAGTAAATTGTGGATGTATAAATTTCCAATTAGAAACTTCACGATTCATACTGTCTGACAATATTTTGTCATTTTAGAATAAACTGGAAAGGCAATCAATACCAGAAAGAATAGTAAAATATCCACACAATTGATTTATGGAATAAATATACTATACGTGGAGGATTGGGCTCCTTTGTTTATACTGCAAATAAATGCACAATACATATCAACACAAAGTGGATTTAAATATATTTAATTGGAATAAATGATGAAAATCGCATATGCTTAAATGATAGTACTAGAGTAATATTTAAACTAATTAACTTAGATATTAAGGAAATTTTCCGAGATTGAATTTCTCATGGTAATGAATGAAATAAGAGAGAAGAAAAGTGAAGAAGCACGATCAAGTATTCCAATCGTAAATCATTAAGGGCTAGATAGAAAATGAGAGTGAAAAATGAAAAAGAAGAGAACGATAATAAATTAATGTTTCGAGTTGATGATTAACTAAGAATATTTGATTTCTCTCTGTGCATCCTTCTTTCAACAATTTTAACAGGGGTTGATGATTAACAAAGAATATTTTATTTCTATCTGTAATAAAATTTATACAGTATTTTCAAAGAAATAGGTAAAGAGCAAAACAGACTCAAAATAGCTAGGAAATAACAAAGGAAAGGACAGATGTATATAATTACCCTGCTAAACGCAAGTTGATCGATCTAAGCTTACTTAAATTAGAAAATAATGGTTCTTTGTCCTTTAGTTAGGGGATATTGATATTCAAAAAATTATAAATTTTGGCCAAATTTGATATTTCTAATCAATTTTAAATTAGTCTGAAATATCACAAATTTATATTATGTGTGTTATTTCTCAACTGAATCTAAGTTATATTCAGTGAAAAACTTATTTTGTGTGGCAACCGTGAAACATTTATGATATTTTAGAACACTTTGTAAGTTCGTGACAAATAGGATAAAAAGCTACGTAGAAAACCACGTTGATTTGGTAGTGCCAAATAGGACAAAAAAATGCAAGTAAATTAGTCGGATATGGTGATTGACCTGCCGTGAGAAATAACAAAGAAAATGTAAAGTTTGTGACTAAAGACTACTTTAAAGATTTTGGAAAATACCAAAATTAAGCTAAAGTTTGTGATTTTATGGACCAATATCTTTTATATTAAATAGATACTAAAAAAATTTAGAAAAATACATTAAAAGTTGAACTATTAAATTTATGTTTGTTCAAATGAAACTTAATTATCTAAAAAGCAAAACCCATATCAACATTCATATGCACGGTAATTAATATGCAATGGTAAATATTGATAATAATCTAATAATTGAAGAGATTGTAAATTTGAATTCCACACGTTTTGGATTAGAATTTTGAATCTGACCCACTAGTAAATGTAATTATGTTAGCATGTGGGATATGTCAAAATACTATCCAAAAAGATGAATTTATAAGTACTTAGTACATATTGACTTAAATACTCCAATCTATTTTGTGTTTATTAGTACTAGTACCGTTTAATATACGGCCCACAAATTAGAATAAGAAATTGACTATGGACTCCATTTAATTCACACCTACAAAGCTAATGTCAAAACCAAATGAATTTTACTATACTATTTTTTTAAACGTCAATATGTGGTAACTTAAAATCTTTGTATAAAATACTGAACTTTTATTTGCACCGTAAATTTTTTGTTTATAATTTCGAATCGAAGAAAAATACTGTATTATTTCGTACATAATACTTTAGGAATGTGATCTAATGCGAATTGTAAATATTGTACAAATTCTAAACTATAATCTGGACCATTAGATAATGTCAACAGATGATAAAATAATAGCAATAAAAAATGTCAACACAATGTCAACGGTTGATGTTGTGTTGAAATTGTGTTGACATATTTTGTCATTTGTTGACTTTTTTTAACGGTTTAGATCATAGTTTAGAGTTTGTATAATATTTACAGTTGGCATTTTATCACTGATACTTTATAGTTTAAATATAACCTAATTGTGAAGAATTTGTTTTGGACTAGTAGGGCCAAAAACCATCAACGACAAAGATATAGAGCAAGATATCTTTTTATAGGATTAATACAAGAGAAATGATATGCAGGATATCTTAATTTTTATGTGAGCTCCTTATATGTGAGCA
Source organism: Salvia hispanica (assembly GCF_023119035.1). NCBI lineage: Eukaryota > Viridiplantae > Streptophyta > Magnoliopsida > Lamiales > Lamiaceae > Salvia > Salvia hispanica. The sequence continues at coordinate 50,797,107 of NC_062968.1, forward strand.
TCACTCTCGTTTGACGCATATTTAACGTTGTTTGTTTTGCTTTATATATTTAGTTTGATTTTGATACATTAAAAATGTTATTCAAATATTTAATTTCACAAAATTCATAAAAATCAAAGCTTGATTTGTTATTTTATTAATTTATTTGAAATATAGAGAAAATGAATAAATCGAACTTTGATTTTGATGATTTTTGTGAAATTAAAAATTTCAACAATATTTTTTAATGTATTAGAATCAAACTAAATATGTAAATCAAAATGAACAACACCAAACATGCGTCAAACGAGAGTGATGCTCACATTATCACATAAGAAGCTCATATAAGATATGTAGCATATCATTTCGCATTAATACCGTACCTAGATACAAATCTCTTCAAAAGCGAAAATTTATTTGATTTAATATACTTATCAATTGATGTTATATTCGTATTACACTATTAAAATATAAGAATAAATGGTCAATTTTGTCACATTGTTTTAGTCTTTTAGATGTTTATCCGAAAATGTCTTAAAAAATTTATCCTTTAAAAATAGAAACTATTTCATTTTACTTCATCCCTTAAAAATAGAAACTTTTTCTACTTTCAATTTTAGGAAATATTTTTTCTCTCTAATGGGGTGGATATTGATTATCCACTAACACACTTTAGTTATTTTTTCTTTCTATCCATCTTATTTTACCAATTATGCATTAAAATATGTGTCATTTTAAAAGTTTTCATTTTTCAAAAACAGATGTAGGAGTACCATTTAGGTAATTAACCATCATTTCTTCTTTTTTTTTTTTTTGAAAAATACTCCCTCCGTCCCCGATTAAGAGTCACACTTTTCCATTTTGGTCCGTCCCCAATTAAGAGTCACATTTTATTTTTACTATAAATGGTAAGTAAGTCCCATATTTCACTAACTCACTTCACTCACATTTTATTATAAAACCAATATAAAAAAGTGGGTTCCACATTCCACTAACTTTTTCAACTAACTTTTCTTTACATTTCTTAAAACCCGTGCCCGGTCAAAGTGTGACTCCTAATCGGGGACGGAGGGAGTATTATTCTACAAAAAGTGCATGACTTCTGGAATATCGACGCGACAACAGAAATTACACGTCGATTGAGTAGTCAGTGTGTAGTTTTGGATAATTAATGTGTAATTTAGATAATCAACATGTAATCTCAGTTGACAAGTCGATGTTTCGACCGTCATAATTTTTTTTTTGGACATTTTATCCCAAAAATGAAACGATAATAAATTGTACTATTTACCTAAACTATGAGCATTTTGGGTAAAACGTCCCAAAAAATAATAGCTACCTTTTATGTAAAATGGACAAGCACAAAATATTGTGAGGTTTAAAAGGATGCACAACACAATTCATATCCACAAAAAGCAATTTTCCACTACAATATAAATGCATAGCTTGTATCAGATCCCTGAGAGCAAGAGCCACATATTTACACGCAACAACAATAAGTTCACAATCAAAGTGATATTTAAGTGTTGCATACATATCTACCTCAAAATCAAATTCTACATCTTAAAACGTAACTATATTTATTGTATGAAACATCATACTACATAAATAGAAATGGCATTTATTTCATTAGCATCAAAATTTGACAGGCATAGCGATGAAATTTGGCAATAATGTAATGTGTATAGAAAATGTGACAAATTTGAATTTAAAATTAGATAAAAATCTTATTTGGAGTTGCAACCAAAAATGGTAAGAATAATTCTTCACTTGGGTATGGGATAATGGCGGGCTCCACCGCAGTGGTAGTATGAACGTACTTGATTAATCAACTCACCATTTCCCCCACGTGACATATATCTATTTGTGCCTTTCAATACTGAGTCCTTTTTCCCCACGTGTTCTTATTCTACCAATACCTTCCTTAATTCCTTTTCTACACCATTTCTCCTACTCTCTCTCTCTAAAAACAGAAAAACTCCATTAACAGACCTCTCTCTCTCTCTCAAAATACACTCAACTGTAGTAATACTACTGCTACTTCTACACTAGCAATGAACACGCATCTCCACAAATCGCCGATCCTCTCGCTCGCGGTCGCCGCGCTCGCCTTCTCCTGCATGATCACCACCGCGCCGCCGCCGGAAGCGGCGACGGAGAGGTCGACCGATCACGATATCCTCTCCTACTTCGAATCGGCGCTCAATTCGCTGAGGTATCCGCCGCTGAAGCTGAAAAACCACTCCTCAGCGGCGCAGGTGGCGAAGAAATCGGCCGCCGACGAGATCACGAGGATCGCGCGGGGATCGGATTTCGTGAAGTGGATAAAATCCGTGCGCCGCGCGATTCACGAGAATCCGGAGCTGGCCTTCGAGGAGCACGAGACCAGCCGCCTCGTCCGCCGCGAATTGGACGGTCTGGATGTCGGCTACCGCTTTCCATTGGCTAAAACGGGGATCAGAGCGATGATCGGAACCGGAGAGGCGCCGTTCGTCGCCCTCAGAGCCGATATGGATGCTCTGCCGATCCAGGTTCTACTTTTTTTAAATCCCTAATTTATTTAATTTTCCCCCTTTAGTAAACCTTCCATGTTCGTCTTTCGCGTGTTTTCCGTTATTTGATTCTGTGGAAAGAGGGGACCATTAATTAGGGAGAATAAAAGGAAGATTAATTTGTACGTTGTTGGTGGTATGCCTAATTGACTTCCACCTAATGTTTAGGAATATGGTACCAATTTTTGACCAATAAACCTGTGGAAAATCCTCTGTTTTTCAAATATGGCATTTATTGTTCTTGACAGGAAGCCGTTGAATGGGAGCACAAGAGCAAAAACGCGGGTAAAATGCACGCCTGTGGCCACGATGCTCACGTGGCGATGCTCATGGGCGCAGCTAGGATCCTCAAGGCTCGGGAGAATCACTTGAAGGTCAGTTCAGCCACATGAATCGTCTTTAAGCTAATCAAAATGATGGTGTCGAATTATGTTTCGAATAATAATCGATGCAAGTTGCGGACAGAATAAGCCAAATTAGTGCTCTTATATAAATGCTTTTATGTGATTAAGAGAATCAAGACTCTGATCTTACTAGGGAATCTGTTGACATGTGGTTGCTGGCTTTTATCTGTACATGACTAAGTTAGGGGTCTCTTACTAATTAATTTCATCTTTTTGATGGGGGAATAACACTTTACAGACATCTTCGTACTAACAGAGTATTTTGATGCTTTGTTAGTGGAGTAACTAGGCTTGGCATCAAATGCAGCGAAATTTGAAATTTCGTTGAGACTTTTTCAACTAACAAATTTAAAGCATTTTGATAAGGAAAGTTTTCGTGGATCATGTGTCACCAAAAAGTTTTTGATAGGGAAAGATCAAAGGCATTTTTCAATTCCTCCTAGTACAGTTATCCAAAGTTATCATGTCTCAATAAATATCATGCCCCATGAGATTTATGTATTTCTTCAGAAAGGCCACATCAGGTTAACAGACTTGTATGATCGGAACAGAATGAGATGTACAGGATACTCGTCTAGTACTAGCATGAGCGGTAAAATAATCCATGTCTTTGGGGTAAATTCTAGACAGTGACTGCCAACTACTTGCACCGGGACCATTTACATCATAATCATCGAAAAGTTTTGGGTTTCTCTTTCATGTGTCTCATCATGTTATGTTGGTGATGGTAGTGGGTGGCAAGGGGAATTGGTAACTATAGTCTGAAAGAGGAGCAAGTGATCTGTATTCAAGATTCCTTCCTAAGCTAGAGTGTGACTCTTTGAAAAATAAATTAAAAAGATAACATCAAAAGTCTTAGCTAGTTCTGGATCTCAGGTTGAGCATAATTGTGATAAGAGTTGAGGTAAATTGAAGCGACGTGAACAATTTAAATAGCCACTAAGATATGTGGTTGTAATGTGCGCCACTAATTTTCGATTGATCTTTCATTTTCTTACTGATCAGTGTGCACATCAGTAAGAATCGATTTTGTTCGAGACAGGGACCTTGCCTCACCTATTTTGTACCCTTCCATATGAGGTGAATTTTCCAAAAGGCCATTGCCAAAGGGTATCCACCTACTGATTATTGCATTTTTATCATTTCCTGTCGGTTCTTCTGTCATTAAAGGTCTTACATGGAAATGCATTCATATATGAAGAGAATTAAATTGCTGTTAGAATCATGGGGTCATCGGATAATGTCAAATGTATTAATGGAAGTATTTGAGTTCTTGTGATGAGGTGACTGTACTTATTTTTAACTCTTGCCAATATTATGCTTATGGCAGGGGACAGTGATTCTTCTCTTTCAGCCAGCAGAGGAAGCTGGGAATGGAGCAAAAAGAATGATTGAAGAGGGAGCTCTTGAAGATGTTGAAGCCATCTTCGCGATGCATGTATCGCACCTTCTCCAAACATCTGTCATCGGGTCAAGATCCGGTCCTTTACTAGCTGGTTGTGGTTTCTTTAAGGCTATTATAACTGGCCAGCAGATCACTGGTGGGAATTCCCATCACTCCAGTGACCTTGTCTTAGCCGCCTCAGCCGCAGTGATCAGTTTACAGGGCATTGTATCCCGCGAATCAAATCCTTTGGATTCTCAGGTAGGTTACAAATTCAGTATCTACACTGCCATTTCTTCCTAAAGAATCAAGTTGTATCACTAGTTCTAACAGATGTGCAAAAACTAATCGTGTTCGGTACTGTTTATATACTCCAGGTTGTCTCTGTTACTTTTGTGGACAGCAGAGACGATCCTAATGCTTCGCCAACGAGCATAGCGTTTGGTGGCACCTTGAGGGCATTCTCCACCGCAAGCTTCCAGCGGCTTGTAAAACGAATAGAAGAGGTCTGTGACAATTCATCCGAGCAGTCTTTAACTATTTGTGCAATAGGGCAGCCATGAATGACCCATGTTTTTTAACCTTGAATCATCTCACAACAGGTGATAGTAGCCCAAGCTAAGGTCTACAAGTGCTCAGCAACTGTCGACTTCTTCAAGGACTCAGACTCGATCTACCCTCCCATGGTGAACAACGACCTGATGTATGAGCATGTGAAGAGGGTCAGCACCGACCTAGGGGGACCCGCGAACTTCGAAGTCGTGGAGCCCGTCATGGGAGCCGAGGACTTCTCCTTCTACTCGGAGGTGGTCCCCGCGGCCTTCTTCTACATAGGCATCAAGAACGAGACACTCGGCTCCGTGCACTCGGCGCACTCCCCTCATTTCATGATCGACGAAGACGCACTCGCTGTGGGTGCAGCGACTCATGCTGCGATTGCTGAGAGATATCTAAGCGAACGCGCGCCGTAAACGGGGTTCGTTGTGAGCAATGGTGATGATGTCCATATCTAAATTTTGGTTAAATTAGGAAACACGTAAATGGAAGCATTAGAGTATTATCTCTCTCTCCCCCATCCTAAGAAGGGTGGCTGTGTTCATAGGAGCAGGAGGAGGAGAGTTAAGAGTATTTATTCATTCTTTTCTCTCTTCATGTAGAGCCACCATTTCTCTAGCTATATTATGCCTCATTATAATCATGTATCTTCTTATACATTGATTCTAAGTGAAATGCTGTTGGCTTATACTCTATAATATTTCCTGTCCAATTATCTGTTTTTGTTAACCAAATGTATCCAGCTTAATAAAAATAAACAAATCAAGTTAGCATCAATAATCCAACACCTACGGAGTGATAAACGGAAGCAGTGCAAGCATTTGCTAATATCCCGACATAGGAAACACAGGGTAGATAGGCATATAAATAATGAACAAAAAATAAAATGAATTTAAGAAGGTTACATAACAATAAAAGCTGCAAGATGCATAGTTGAAGGAATCCAATTCTGACAAAATTCTACACACAACACATGAGAGTTGAGTTACATCTCACCTCTTCTCCCCGCACATGCATCTAGCGGCTTGCAAAGCAAAATATGTGAGGATGATGTCCGCGCCTGCTCGTCGAAGACACATCAGCGACTCCATCATCACCCTCTCCTCGTCTATCATTTTCAGAACCCCACCAGCCTTGATCATCGAGTATTCGCCCGACACCTAGTAGTATACAGCAAGAACGATGTGTGTCACTCAATTTTACAAAGGTGGATCCTCAACTGCAAGATCTCCTATTGCATCTACGGATGATCGCCGCGCATCAAGAAAATCACAAAACCTACCTACCAATTGCCATTTTCTTGAAATGTGGCAATCGTCCGTGCATGTAATTCGAAATGTTGCACGATGACTGCCTAATAGGTATTCGAAAGGTTTTGATTTTCGATTTTGAATGAGTTACCTGGTATGCAGCAACGGGCAAAGAAGAGTTATCCCTCAGAAGGCGTATAATGTCGAGGTAAGGTAGACCCGGCTTGACCTATTAGCAATGGAAATATCGTCACCAAGCGTTCAGATGATCTAAGTCAGCGTTAAATCTATGCTCATAGTCATACTAACCAGAAGGATATCAGCCCCTTCAGCCTCGTCCTCATGGGTTTCGATAAGGGCTTCTCTATAGTTAGCTGGATTCATTTGGTACCTGTTTTTACAAGTTCATGTTACTATAAAGTCTGCCAGTGTGGAAACTCGAGATTAAGATAGAGTAAGCCACGCACGTCTTTTTGTCTCCGAATCTCGGATTTGAGTCTAAAGCTTCTCGGAATGGGCCGTAAAATGAACTAGCATACCTGAAAGAACAGTGTATAGAAAGTGTGAACTAGAAATCTTGAATTAGAAATAGTGATATACCAGCTCTTCCATGATTCAAATACATCGCTTATGTGTGTGCGCGCGCACGCGTGAATTCTTAAAAGCAGCAGGCATAGTATTGGTAACTTTGTTAAGCAAGAAAATATGATTGATGCAAGAAAAATACTTGGCTGTGTAAGACATAATGGAGACGTGCTGAAATCCCTCAGCATCCAGAGCAGCTCGAATAGCCCCGATACGACCATCCATCATATCACTGGGGCTCACAACATCTGCTCCTGCTCTGGCCTACAAACGACGTTCACAAGGTAATAAATCAATTAAACCTCAAAACCAAGTGACAGTAACATAAATTCTTGCAAAACTGTATGCTGTGTCGGATTCGTTGTGTTACCTGAGAAACAGCCTGTTTACAGAGCTGATGTACAGTTTCATCATTCATGATAACTCCTACACAGATCACAAATCACAAGTTACCTTTCAAGTGTTATCTCAACCAAATATGCCATGACGAGACACACAACTCACACAAGCCGAGCGGTTTTGTTTCAATCGCGAGCCCACAAAATCCTCATAAATAAAAGGACATTCATGTCTAAGATAAAATGGCATGAAGTATGAAGAAAGGCACAAGACCAGCAGTTTTGTTTCAATTGAGTCCAAATAATCAGAATATGAAAAGGTGACATTTAGCAATTTTTTTAGTGAATTTAGATAATATTAGTGTCCCAGCACACTTAAGGAAGCAGATCTTACCATCTTCCCTAACAATGCCATCATGGCCATCGGAGGAATACGGATCTAAAGCAACGTCAGTGTATATAACCTACGAGGGATACAGATTAACGATCATCAAATCCACAAAATATGAGATAGGACAAAAACAAACCATTATACTACCAAAATAACTAACATACAAGATCAGGATACTTGTCTTTAAGAAGTCTTATAGTTCTTGGTACCAGCCCGTTGTCATTATAAGCTTCTTTGCCTGTGGAAGTCTAGAAAAGAATCCAGTTGAAATTAATACTTCCCCACAACTCAAGAGATCTAGATAAGGACTCATGCTATGCTAGTAAAAAATGGGAAAACATTTCGAATAAATGAGAACCTTCAAAGCATCGGGAACTTTTGGGAATAGCACGATGCTGTTAACACCAACATCTCGAGCCTTACCAACCTAAGCAAGACGTGCAAAATTCAGACAAGTGTTATGTAGGAAACCAACATAGGTTAAGACAATTAAAACAGTATCTTTGAGACGAAAAATCGTTGCAGTCACCATAACCAACATATCATCAAGTAAATCGTATAAAGGGATAATATCTACTAGAAAGAACAACCTCTTCCACAAGTCCATGTCTCCATCCAAGCCTATAACATCCAGGCATTGCTCCAATCGGAGTGTCTTCTTCTCCTGCACGGTATAATGCTATGAGATCGTTTCTGAGCACAACATCAACACGTAGAAGAAATGTTCTGGTGCATAAAGCAGACATTCCAATTCACCTTCATGAATGAAAAGTGGATAAACCAGGTTTGCAGGGCTTATGCTAGTTTCTTGGAATGCAGCCCTCAGTACCGGTGATCTGCGATTCCTCCTTGGTCTTTTACTAAGCGGCTGTTACAAACAATATGAAGATCAACCCATAGCACTATCAGTACACGAGCACAACCAGATTCATCAAAGCTTGTGGAAGCGATTTCCCAACGAAACAAAACATGCCTTACAAAATTTGGATAAGATTAATTTGAACCGGATATTTGAGAACTATAGCAGTTAAACATAATTATAACACAATCAATTCAATTCAATACTCCTTATGATCAAAATAAGCATACACATCTAGAGAAGCCCTGAGTATCAATCCTAGAACGCATGCCCAATCGGGGTTCATAAAACGAGCAAACCTACAAGGGGGGTGACGAGAGGGGTCCCGGCCGGTGCAGATGGTTTTGGGGGTACAGGGGGGGCTTCTGGAACATTCCCTGCAACGACAGCGGCCTCACACTCCTCATCGCTCTTTCCCATCTTCTTAACCGGCCCGTCACCGTGAGCCTCAGCAGCATTCACTGTGAGGGTCCTTGGTGCAAATTTGACCGAGTGAGGCTTTACACAAGTGACATTCTGATGCACTTTCAGCCCTACATACTCAAATTTCACACCTTTAGCAGTCCCAAAATTCACTGAGTTGATCGTCATTGAAGCCATAAAGCTGCAAGTTTATCAATAAAAAGGCCTCTGCAGTGCAAGAAAACACATATTTTCAGATTTTACAGTTTTACAACAAAGTGAATCTATGCATTCGTCTATTCTTCTGGGAAACTATACCAATGCTACACGTAATTGAACTTAATTCTAGAGAAGTATGAAAAGATCAAAGAGAAAGAAGAAATGAAGCGCATCAAAGATATCTTACTCAAAGAATTGAGCAAAAATAAAATAAAAACGGAATCTTGGTGATGATTTGACTTGATTGCCAGTAATAATTGAAATAAAAGTCGAAGAAACAGATGCAAACTAAGCCGCAAATCGATTTAAAAGTTGATTGACAAAATCGCCATTTGTGAACACAGAAAAATCCCTAGGAAAAAATAGAAACAAAAATGATTACTACCTTTTAGCTCCTCTCTCTCTCTCAGTGTGAGTCCTTATCTGGGAAAGGGATTATAATTGGAGAGTGATTTGGGTGTGTTTGTCACGTGAAATTCTGGGGATAGAATTAGTTAGCACTGCAGGAAGAGTAACCACAGACAAAGGGGTAGTTATTTAGTTGGCTGCCTAACAGTCTAACTAACATAAAAGTGGCAAGAAATTTGCTTTAAGTTTTGATTCACTGTTTTTCTTCAAACTGTAAATTTTATTGAAAATGGTACACAAAAGAAATCATATATGGAGTCTGAATTCAGATCCCACTCTCTTCAGCTTCTAATTTTTCTCCTCCTTCTCCTTGTCATTTACCTTCTTCTCCTCCTCCTTCCCATTCTTTTTCCCCTTCTGTACCTTCTTCTCCTCCTCATTCTGCTACTTCTCCCTCTTCATTTCCTTCTCCTACTCCTTCTTCTTCTCCTACTTCTCCTCCTCTTTCTCCTAATCATTCTCCTTCTTCTTCTCCTTATCATTCTTCTCCCTCTCCTTCTCTTTCTTCCTTTCATTCTTCTCCTTCTCCTTTTGCTTCTGATCCTCCTTCTTCTCCTGCTTATACTTCTGCTTCTCCTGCTTCTCCTGCTTCTACTGCTGCTTCTCCCTCTTCTGCTCCTCCTCCTTTTCCCCTTCCTTATCCTTATCAATCTGTATATCCTTATCCTTCTTTGCTCCTTCTCCTTCTCCTTCTCATTATCCTTATCCTCCTTCTGCTTATCCTTCTCTCACAAAGTTTCCTCCCTTGAAATATTTTCTTCATCATCGTAAACGTAAGTTTATCTCATGTATTTTCAATACATGAATTCTTTTTGTCTGTCTAACTGTGATGATATTATAGGAATATAAACATTTGCAATCCTTTGGTTTGAAGTTGCGTCCTACCATGTTTATTTCTTTGTATGTCACATGCTACATGCAATGATAAACAAAATATACTGTCGAGAATTGCAATCATTTTTTATTACCCATTTGTTCATAACGAGATACTGCTACTAAAATTAGAGTAACATAAAACAAACAATTTGCACTGGGATTTGCATGCCTAGATTTATTTTACTGGTATTCATTGTATGTATATAAATATACATTTCATATATTCCAACACGATACCAAAATTCTTCCAAAATCACGAGAATGCTATGGCGTGACAATCTTTCTGCAAATAATTACATTACTAGATTTCTTCCAACTTTTAACTGTCTATGAAGAAAATAAGTTACCAAAATCATTCTGCAAATCTCACTAAACCTATGAAACATAGGTAGCATCATAGTTTGACGAAAGTGCTTAATTAAAAGTACAGAATGAATGAATGAATGAATGAATGACTACTCTTATTCCTATGGCCGGTTGCAAACAGAAAAGCGCTTTCGTATGATCAAGCTTGTCACTATCATCCAATCATAAATGAGAATGATTTCACGACTTGAGAATGATGTTTTGCTACATCATGGCCTGCAGGTGCAGATGAATAGGTAGGACTATAGAATGTTGGCATGGTGGACTATAAATTGCTACAAGGCGGGTTAGAGGGGCGGATCATTATGGGTGCTTTTAAGACGTTTCTCCTCCAACCAATAGGTCGGGGGTTTAAGTTATCACGGTAAGATAGAGAACCTTTGTTGATCTTTAATTTAAAGAAAAACAGTAAAAAAACATATAAGAAAATTATAGTATACTATTCAAGTATATTTTTATTTTAATTTTTCTTGTTATATTCAAATTAAAATTTATAAATATAAAATAAAAAATTAATATTTCATCAAATAAGGAGTAATTTAAAATTCAAATAATATATAATTAAAAATATTTGAATACAATGAATAATACACATTTTAAATTTCAAAAAAATAGTAGTACATGACTAAAAGTGCATTACTTTAAGAAAAAATTCATAGTTAAAAAATCATAAATAAATAACTTACTACTATTAAATACATATAAATAAATTTGATTCTAAAAGTAAAAAAAATACATAAAAATAAATTCCGATTTTTATTAAAAAATGTGATATGTCATGTGGCACGCAGTCAATCGTTGTCTCAAGACTCTCAACTAATTGTTTTTGCACACATGAAGGAGATGAAGCGCATGCTCAGAGCAGCCACCGGAGCAACTCCTAAGCACTTTGCTGCGGTTGCCTTGAGAAGACAACGCTAACTGTTTGTTGCAATTGAGATCAATGTTAATTTCAAATTCAATAAAGAACATATAGCATTAAATTCGTATTTTACTAAGGTGTAAAATGTATGTGTAGATTACATATAGTATTATCTCTTTATGTAATTGATGGTGCTAAGTTAGGACAGCCAAATTATTATACCCCAAAATTACTTACATGCCTATGATAAGAATCATAATATTCAAATAAACCACCAGGAAACAAACTAAAGGTTCCAACAATTTCAAACCTCTACATTTTGAGAGGGAAAAAGAATGACATTCAACCAAAGCTCTAAGCTAAAACTATATGACAGAATTCGAAGCATAGACTAGAATTTGGAACAGCACAAAAAGACTCAACTGCTGCTATCAGCAATACACAGAAGAAGTTCTAATTCTAACTTCTGAGTCTGGCAAATGTCAAGTAACCAGTATGCCCCCTCGTCTCACCCATTCGTCTAGCCAAGACAGTCTGAGGTCGAGAATTCTCCTGTCCATTTGTTGACCGTTGTCTTTTCTTGCAACCCTTAAGAGATGCCAAAACCCCATCACCATCCTGCCAACTTGGCAAGTGCCCTTCTCGAACTTCATATGTGTGGAGGAGTATCTCAAACGTTCTTATGTCTGCAACATTGAACAAATTTGATAATTAGATTGGAAATGGTCAGCACAAATTTATAGGTTTTCAAGTTGAAAGTTTGGAGTAGCAGTCTACCGGTGAAGGATGATTTGAGCGTCTCACAAGATCTCTGCACTTGCTCAATACAGGGAGAGAAGGAGCACAAGACCCCGTCTTGCTGCAGCATTTTTGCAGCAGAAGGAATCGCTAGCCATGGCTGAGGCAGGTCGAGGAAAACAGAATCGGCTCTACCCGAAAATTCATCTGGGAAACCCTCACCCTGTATGTCTCTCACACCAACTGTCACCAAACTACTCAATCCTGTGCGTTCAAAATCCTCCCTGAAACAAACATATGCACATACATGTATATTGTCATAAAAAATGATATAAAAGTCACTCAAAAACACAGAAATCCGCTCGAAATACTTCTAACTGCACATCCAATTAGTAAAAATTCCTATATGAAGGCAGGAGTACTTCTAACTAAACAGCCAATCAAATATAATCAGATTTAAAGCATCCAGATTTCATCAAATAATTCTAACTGAAAATACAATTAAACATATAATCAAATTTGAAGATATGAAATAGCATTGACATAATGATAGGAATAAACAACAAACATAAACGCACAAGAGCTTCAAAACGACAGAATGAATACACAAAGTAGCCACCTGGCTGAAGCAGCCCTCTGTTCATGGAAATCAAAGGTATAAACATGGCCATGGGGAGCAACAGCACGAGCAAGAGAAGTAGACAAGGATCCACTTCCCGTGCCGGATTCAAGCACCACGCAACCAGGAACAATCTCCAAATACATAACCACGAAACTTATATCCGCAATATATAAAATCTGCGTCCTGTGGCTCAAAACCAGAGTCCAAAGCTCAGGCGTCGGAGCTAATAAATAAACGAATCCGCCTTTACTGCTGAAGATCTTAGAGCCGAACGGCTTCCCGATCCAATCAGAATGCTTGAACATACCAAAACGGTTCTGTAAAACCCCCTTCTCCGAAACTTGTACAGCCTTCATCACGTCGTGCCGCTCATACACAATGACCAAATCCCCCTCCGTTATGCAGCGGTTGAAGGATAGCGTTTTGGTAGAATCAGTTGGCAACATCTTTGGCGATTTTCCAATCCAATATTCAATTAGTATCTGTTGTTTTTGTAGAACCAAATTAGAGATTTGAACGTTGTATGAAAAGGTTAATTAGGTTTCGGAATCCATACTTACAGGCTGATAAACAGAGATGATTCGAGAGCGAAGGATGAGCCGTCGATGGCGGAAGCGGCGGTGAGTGTATTGGATGTCAGTTCAGCGGGCAGTGCTTTGCTTTAGTAGGGTTTAAAATTTATATTCTTTTATTTTTAATGATAAATAGCATAAAAATCAATTTCATTTTTTATTTTTGAGAAAAAAAATACTATCTTTAAGTTTACACTAAACCAAAATCTAAAAGTTTTTTAAATTTTATGAGTAAAAAAGACATAATATAAAAAATATTCTTTTAAATTTATGTTTAGTGTAAATGATTTGAGTACATATTTGATGTGATATTTACACTAAAATGAGTTTCAGTTTAGTGTAAATGGTTCGAGATGCTCTATGACCATCTCCAATGGTACACCAAAACTCATTTTTACACCAAACTCAAATCCATTTTTGAATTTTTCAATGGAATAACACCAAATATGGTGTTTACTCCAAAATTTTGTAAGAAAAATACTAAAAAATAGTGTAAACTTAGAGATGATGTAAATGATTTGAGTAAAACTACTTTTTGATGTGATATATACTCAAAAATGGGTTTGAGTGTGACATAAATGGTTGGAGATGGCCTAAGTACGAACTTTTCTCGAAATAATTTAAATTGCTCCGTAGTTTGTTGCACTAGAAATTCAAGACTCATAAATAATAGAGAACTAAATACTGTTTTGAGATTAAGCTAATAATTATGCGAATAAATATATCAATTTAAATTCTAGTAGTACGATTTGTTAATTTTAGTCCGCTCCATTACTCGAAAATTGAATGCTACTTTATGGTGAATCTCAGTCAGTAGTCTCTAATTGTAATGGACAACTTTCAACAACTAGAGTGTCTACCAACCATTGTGAAAAAACAGTGGCCCAACAAGTAAGCCTATAACAAAATACAGCAATTTGGCCCGACTCATTTAGTCTCCAACTATCACACACGCATTATGATAGTCTCCAACTATCATAATGCATTCATTTTGCTATAGATCGAAAGATTATGCATAATCACCAAAATCTTCATTTTTAACATCACATTCACTATGCGAAGATTAATTAGCATCTAAATGCTTGTTTATTTCTTTAAAAAGACTTCATTTGAAAAGTGAATTGTATATGTGTATTAAATAAAATAAGTTAAAATTAGTTGTGATATTCTTGGTATTATTGAAGAAATTCAGTTCAGGATAGCTAACATAAATAGAATGAAAGCTTTTAATAATATAAGAAGAAAAAGAAATGAATGAATCATCATTCGATGATAATCGATATTCACAATTTATAAATTTGCTCTTGTATATCGTGGTGGATCTAGGATTTTTTATTCGGAGGTATGATAAATAATTATAGCACTTCAAAGCCTCAAAATTTAACCCATCTTTTTATTTTCTTAATTTTTTTTTCTCAGTCAAAATTTATGATTTTATTTTTATTATTAAAAACATCACAAAGATGTGTATTAAAAGAGAATTAGAAAGATAAAAACTAATTATATACTCCCTCCGTCCCGCTTTAGCAGTCCCATTGACTTTTCTGCCTTCTTTTTGTAAAAATGATAAAAAATAGTTAAAGAGGTGAAATGGTAAATTAAGAGAGAGAATAATATAGAGAAGAGTCTTATCTACATTATTGTGTCTCTTACTTTACCATTTTTCCACTTTAACTATTTTTTATTAGTTTTACAAAAAGATGGCAGAAAAGTCAATGAGACTGCTAAAGCGGGACGGAGAGAGTATTATATTGTAACGTTATGGAATTAAACACATTAGAATATTTTTAAAAAGCTAAAATGATGAAGATATAAAATATTCTTTTAATGATTGGAAAAGCCGAAAGAGTTATAAATATATGTGTGAGTTTTTTTTTTTTTTTAATATATGTGAGTTATGTAGGTTTCAAATGCATTAAAATATTTTTTTAAAAGCTAAAACGATGAAGGTATAAAAAATGCTTTAAATTTTTTGAAATAATAGAATAATAAATATATATGTGAATTGTGTAGGTTTCAAATGCATTAGGATATTAAATAAACAGAAGAATGAAAAATATAAAAATGCATAAGATATAATAAAACAAAAAAGAATAAAGATGTGTGCATTAGACGGCCTATTTTGAAATCCATATTAGTAGAATATTTAAAAGGAATAAAAAGATTTGAATAAAAAAAAAAGAAGCATATAGGGACGGCGTTGACAAGTACTCAAACTTAGGCCCTTTGCCATGAAAGAGGAATTGATTACCGCTGGACAAATATGAGAATTGTAAATTTGTACTCCCTCCTATGCCTGCTTAATCGGTTCTCCGGTTCTCGGGTACCCGGAATCGGAACCGGAACCGACCGGGTAATTAATTCAATTCATTCACATTTCATTTAAAACTAATATATACAAGTGGGGACCCCTATTTCACTAACTTTGTACCACCATTTTTCTCAACATTTCTTAAAACCCGTGCTGCAAAGAAATGAGACTCTTAATGTCGAACGGAAGGAGTATATCTAAATGCATTATGGCGGTATTTGGTTTAGAAGATTGTATCCCGAATAAAATTTGTATTGTGTTTGGTTCATGAGATTTAATCTCACAATTCAATCTTAAATTATAATAATGAGATAATTAGTCATAGCTAACTTCTTTTGACTAAAATATTCTCACAACTCAATCCTAAATTGTATCTTGGTATTATTTTATCTAGGATATCGAACATAACCTATGATTATAAATTTCGGGGTACACTAATACCCCATTGTTTCCATATGGCTCCGCCACAGCATGTATATGCGATGTACCTTACATGACAATAAATAAATAAGATTAAATACTCCGTATTAATTATATTTTAGAAAAAAAAATAACAATAAATCCATATTTGGTACTCTGAAATTAATAAAGTATTGATCAATAATTCAATATGATGCAAAATACATGTACTCCATAATACATGGTCATAAACAAAACGCAACAAACACTAAAATGAAATATAAATCCACCACGAAACAAAACAAATAAACTATTTGCGTCTAGAATGTGGAAAAGTTTGTTGCACCATATCTTAACAAGAGTATTACCTAACCACGAAACTTTTAGTAACATTTGCAATTGTCACGCACCAAAAACAAAATAAAAGTCGTGTATTAAATTTCTTACACGCATCATGAAAAAAAGGAAACGATTTAATGCTCATTCGCTATATAACAGTGAAATAATAGTACAACTAATAAAAATATTAAAGCGTAGATCACTAGACAATAGCATGTTAGGTCAACAAATAGTATGTAAATAGTGGTCGTATATAAAATATTATCGAAGACGAATTATAATGTACTTGATGCATTAGTATTTTAATGCTACACTGTGTGAGAATGAAAATATTGGTATTAATTTGTTGAAATTTGAAAATGGTGTGTTTTTTAAAGTTAAAATACTAAGATATGAACCATATAAATATTCATCATTTCTCGGTTCGGGAAAAAAGAAGAAGAAGGCAAATTTGATTATTGGACAAGCACAATTATTGGAAATGGATTGTTTGAAAAAAATCTACTATATCTGAAATTACAAGCAAAACAATTGACTAGCAATAATTGAAATCCCTATTGTTCATATGTATATTTAGTAATGCTCTAACTCGATATCATTTTTTATTGAAAGGATATTATTTAGTGACAGACTTATCATATTAGAGAAATAATTGAATTATTGAAATGCCTATTGTTCATGTATATATTTAATAATGCTCTAACTCGATATCATTTTCTATTGAAAGGATATTATTTTATTGACAGATTAATCATATTCAAATATTGTTGACGTCATCGCAGCTTCATGATTTGATGAGGGGTCCAAATTCAAAAATCAAAATGATGGTAGGTTTACTATAGAAATTGACTATAGTACTAATATAAGTGTATGGCATAAATATGATTTAGACATTTTGTGCATATTTGTCCTTTTCATGATATTAATAAATGGTTGTTTAATGAATATTCATCGTGACAGGGACGATCTCGACGGCAATGCCGCACTATAATTAGTTCATTCATGCCTGATTTTTATACTCATAGTAGACGTCCATTCGTGAGAATTATTATGCTAAATATGAGCAGTATTATCGTTTAATTTAATGCATATTTAGCATTATATTTTATTTTATGTATTTAATTTAATTTTAATATATTTAAAATATTATTAACATTTTAATTTTATAAAATTCATAAAATACAAAATTCGATTCATTCATTTTCTCTAAATCATCAAATAAATGAATAAAATAACCAAAAAAAAATGAACAAATCAAACTTTGGTTTTTCATAAATTTTGTAAAATTTAAAATTTCAATAACAGTTGTTTGTCAGGATTTCGAATATGAAAGTAATTCAGTTTCTTAATTTTTAAATGGATGTTTGTTTAATTTTCAGTCAGACATGAAGAATAACCAAAACCTAGAAAACAAAAAAAAATGCAACATTCCAGGATTCTACTTCCCCGAATGTTCTTAAATGTTTTTTTCTTAATTTTTGGATTCTTACATATTTAAGTGGAGTATATAATACTTACTACTCCTAACATTTTATTGTTTTATACAACTATAATAAATAATAATATTACTATTATGTTAAAAATTAATAACTATTTTAAACATCTTAAATAATTTTAAAATTATATCACACTTAATTATAATAAATAAAATAATAATAATAATAATAATAATAATAAACTATATTACTAGTATGTAATTATAATTGTAACAATTTTATTATTATGTTTTCAATTAGTGTTATTGTACTTATAATAACTTATTAAAATAATTACTAATATAATTATTTAAATTATAAATGATAATAATAATTGTTATAACTAATTAAGAAAGTTCCAAAGTGAAAGTCATATTTTTCTTTTACTATCAATGATAATTAAGCTCTACATTCCATCAATTTATTTCAAACACATTTTATTAATAAAATTGGATACTCCTATGTTAGTGAGACTCACACTCCACCGACTTATTTAATCCACTTTTCTTTACGTTTCTTAAAACTCGCTCAAACCAAATATGACTCCTATCGTGAGACGGATGAATGTAATTAAATTCTTGATTGATAATTTATTAACTAAATTTTAATTAATGATCATTATCAGTTAGAAATTTAATTAAAAAAATCTTATCTTAATTATACTACGTATTTTGTTAATTTAGTTATTAGTACTATATTAATGTACCAATTAAATTTGATTGATTATATAATTTCAAAATTTTACATTTAATAATAACTTAAAATACAATTAAGAAATCACAGGAGTATTACTTTTTAGACAAACAAAAGGATCTATTTTTCGTTATTAATACAGAATAATCATAGTTTTGGATATTGATTTCCGTTTTCGCTATTTTGAGTTGTTTCTTAATTTCTGTGCGTATATGTTGATTTATTAACAAATTCGTCATCTCTCCCCCAAATATTCCCTCGGTTGGTCAGCCAACAAGACGATAAATATGTATAAAAATCCAACTCCATGAATAATCAAATCCAATCCAAACCGAATATCACTCTCACTCCGACGTCCACACAAACGAAAAAACGCACAAGCGACGAACAGCTGTGAAGAAATATCCCCTCCGCATCCCGCCAAAAACCAGTGTAAACCGCATTTTTGTAACCGCACAGATCGACGGCAGTTTATTGTAATCGCGCCTCGGTTTGTGGTAATTTGATCTCGAGTTTGGAGAAACATGGCTGTGTGTGTGGAGACGGCGGCGGCGGAGCTCAGGGACGTATACAACTCCGGCAAGACGAGGACGTACGAGTGGCGCGTTTCGCAGCTCAAAGCGATGCTCAAAATCGCGATCCACCACGAGAAGGAACTCATCGAAGCTCTGAATTCGGATCTCGGCAAGCACGAGCACGAAGCTTTTCTTCATGAGGTGAGGGAGTTTGGATTGCTGGATTTTATTGCTGATTATCCGATTCGTGATATATGTGTTCGTGTGCTGCGATGATGAATTACTACTATTGTTTGTAGCAGTTACTGTTTATCGCACTGAATGCACAGATTCAACTTGGTGTAATTTCTATTATTCGTTTTCACACTATTTGACACGTATTTTAATCTGTGGATGTATATTATTATTGACTGGAATCTGGATGTTGCTGCGCCTCAGCAGAATTGATCAATTGAATGCATATTCCGAAACTCGGAGTTGAATTTAAATACGTTTTGTACTTGTGGCTATTGATGATATTTGTCAACTGCATTTAATGCTTCGTGCTCATTAATGAAAAATAGCTAGGATTTTTTTTTTGGTTTATTTATTCTCTTTTTGATTTTGGAATTATGACGGCTAACGGTGGTTCCTGGTGGAGTTAATGATATTCCTCAACTATTAATTTGATGTGTACAGCGAAAGTTATGGTTGAAATTTTGGAAGTTACTGAATTTTACGAGGCAAGAGGGAGGACATGAACCATCCATTTCAGGGTTGCCTAACGCATGGGGGATTTCGAATTCTTTTCTTGTACATCATGTTTTGTTAGTTGTAGATTTGTTATTTGTAGATAACTGGATATGGATGTTTGACTTTTACATGCCATCACAGGATTTTCAACTTCTGATTCTTGTCTGCGTTCATAAATATTTTTCTACGGTTGAAAGAGGATTTCTAGTTTTTTTTTTTTTTTTTTTTTTTTTTTTTTTTTTTTTTTTTTTTTTTTTTTTTTTTTTTTTTTTTTTGTGGGGATTCAGTTAAGGATATAGATTACTGGCATCAAGTATATAAATTAAATCTACCCTAATAATTTGTTGGCCGTAGAGAAGACTAACCTGTACCTCTTTGTTACTTTGTTTGCTTCGTCTTATGGCCTAGAGAGACACTTTATAAGCAGAAAAAACAATGCAAAAGAAAAGGGTTTTGCACATGAACTGGCATTATGTTCATAGAAAAGCACCAAGACCATAGTTTTGAGAATAATGCATATGCTATGCTTTTTGTATTAGCTGTGCAAATGAAGTTTGGAGAAATAAACAGGTAGGGAGATGTCAAGAAAACTAAAGATAAAATTATCTCACTTCCTTTAGAATTTTTGCAATTTTTAATCTAAATGATGTACTCCTAACTAAATCACTTCTAAAAAGCTAACATAGTCGAGTTATTTCATCTTCACCTTATCAGATAGTATATTGTTTATGAAATGAAGAGAAGCTTTGGTGTTGCATCGTCAGAGATGCCTTGGGAGATTTTTTTATCTTTACGATCCTAAGCTTATCATCTAATTCTCTGTTTATTTGTGCTTTTATTTCCAGTTCATCTGTTGACTGTTAACCTTTTTTGTTTGTAACTTCTTGTTCAAAAAAATAAGCCATGGAAGTCTTTAATCTTATTTTCTCACCATTTCAGAATACTACTTAACTATTTTGTCATGCAGATTGCAGCAGTAAGATCAGCATGCAGGATGGCACTGAAGCAATTGCATCGATGGATGAAGCCTGAAAAAGTAAATTTGTGTTTATTTGTAGTTTGAAACCATCCCGATTCTCTTATTTGTTTATGCAGATACTTAACTGGTGCCTATTTTTCTTGTGATTGCAGGTTAAAACGTCCATGACCACTTTTCCCTCATCAGCTGAAATAGTGTCAGAACCCTTCGGTGTCGTATTGGTTATCTCAACATGGAACTATCCTATCCGTATGGTCTATTTATTATCCTGCATATGTTTGGCGTTTTTTAAGATTTAAAATTTTTCTGTGCCATGTGTGATATTGATAAATTGCCTTTGTTATTTTCCGCATATGGCTGCTGTTCTCTGCCAAAGTATTGTCGCTTGAGCCAGTCATTGCAGCTATTTCAGCCGGTAATGCTGTAGTACTTAAGCCATCTGAAGTTGCATCTGCAACTTCCTCAACTATGTCGAAACTTCTTGGGCAGTACATGGATGTCTCAGCTGTAAAAGTTGTAGAAGGTGGTATTCCGGAAACAAGTGCATTACTGGAGCAGAAATGGGACAAAATATTTTATACAGGTACTTGCGAGCTAATAAACATCCGTAATGATTCTTAATCAAAACGTCTGCTCAGCCTTTTATCAAGATTTTAGATGCTGATGTTGCTAGGCTGTTTTACAGACTATAGTATTTTTTCTATTTCCTTGTTTATGGAGTACTAGAAATTATAGTGATTCATCTCTCTTCCCTGCATGACAATGCTAAGATTAGCACCATATGTTACAATATTTGTCTTTTAGGTTGAAATTTGAGAGGTTTTCTTGATTTTCGGAGGCAGGTTTGTTGAATTTGATGGTTTCGACCTTTTCACTCTAGATAATTTTCTGATTGCTCAAGCCAAAAGGTTTTGAACTCTGCAATGTTTTCTAGTCTCTGAGTTAAGAGGACCACTTGAATCTGCTGAGCGATTGTATAAATAACTGAATCATAGACTTTACTGGACGTAGAGATTCTTTTAGCTTTGCAATCGAGTGATATTTCTGAATGAAGTCAAGAACCTCTCAGTCTAGCTCCAAATGTTTAGTAACTATTCTATTAGTTAACGAATTTATAAATATAGTTCAGCCCATTAAGATATATAGAGACAGTAAATTCTATAAAATGAGAGCTATATAAGACTATAGGTAAGAATCTGGAATTTGAAGAGAGAGAGACATTTCACAGTTGTTTTTGGTTATAGTTGGCTCTTTTGGATATGAAGTGGTTCAGCGTGTCTCTATCTCTATTTGAATTGTAACAAATTGGTGTTGGTATTACAAACATTATTGATCCTAATCAAGCAAATGTTCTACAGGGAATAGCAAGGTTGGGCGTGTTGTATTAGCAGCTGCAGCAAAGCATCTCACACCTGTGATTTTGGAGCTTGGTGGGAAATGTCCAGCAATTGTTGATTCAGATATCAACCTAACAGTAAGCCCCTTAGTTACCAAAACTTGACGAAATATGAGTTTTTCTGAAACAAACAACAACAAATGATGTGCTTGTCACATGGAGTTCTAAATTATATGTATGCATCTATTGTTCATCCTTAAGGTTGCAGCAAGAAGAATCATCTCAGGCAAGTGGGGTTGCAACAGCGGACAGACCTGTGTTTCACCTGATTACATGATAACTACAAAGGATTATGCTGCAAAACTTGTAAGATATGCCAAATGAACTATACTGTACATGCGAATAGAGGTATACGTTTTCTCTCTGATCAAATTCTGATACAATTGATCAGGTTGATGCTCTTTCATCTGAACTAGAAAGATTCTATGGAAAAGATCCAGTGAATTCAAAAGACATGTCAAAAATTATAAATTCCCGACATTTTGAACGGCTGTCAAAGCTTTTGGATGAAGAGAAAGTTTCAGGAAAAATAGTTATTGGTGGTCAACGGGATAAAGCCAATCTGTGAGCTCAAAACTTGGTTCTGCATTTTCTTCTTCAGCATTAATATGGTATTGGCTGATGATGTATTCATGCAATTCTTTTACATTTCCATCTTACAGCAAGATTGCTCCCACTGTTATACTAGATGCCCCGGAAGATTCTCTTATCATGAATGAGGAGATTTTTGGTCCTCTACTTCCCATTATCACGGTAAAAGTTGATAAGCATCTGATATATTTGAGTTTGGACTGACTTTATACAGTATTTTGATAATTTCATTCATTTATACATATTTCTTGCCATGATAAACCAAATCAAGATTTCTTTTATACTCCATAAAAAGGATCATATTTGTTGTACTGGATGATCCAGAAGACTAACCCGGTCCTGAAGGACAATCTGTCCCTAATTCCTTGGCCGATTCTTGTTTTAACTATGGAACATAATAGTGTATTGATTTTCTTATGTTTCTATATTTTCCTTTTGTATGAAGGTCAACAATATTAAGGATGGCATTAACTTGATTACTTCTAAAGAGAAGCCCCTTGCGGCGTATATATTTACGAATGACAAAAAGCTCAAGGAAGAATTCGTGCAAAGAGTCTCAGCAGGGGGCATTGGCGTTAATGAAGTAACTCTTCATGTAAGTCTTTCTTCTGGAGTCTCATGCTAATGTGAAACTAAATGCACGATACATGCTTAAATTGTCTTCTTGTTGCTTCATCAATATTGTATTGACAAATTGATGAAAAATGTCACTTGATAGACCTGAACCATATTAACAAACTCTCATTTGGACAGCTTGCTGAGGACACATTGCCATTCGGAGGCGTGGGAGAAAGTGGAATGGGATCATACCACGGTAAATTCTCTTTCGATGCTTTCAGCCATAAAAAGCCAGTTTTGTATCGTGGGTTTAATGGGGAAATCTCTGCAAGATATCCGCCATACACCCCTAGAAAGCTGAAATTTCTCAAAGCTGTGTTAAGTGGTGACATAATTGGCATCATCCGTGCTCTGCTCGGATGGTAAGATTTGTACACCTGTATTCCTTCGGGTTAATAAGATGTAAGATTTGGTTTGCTGATGACTGCTAACAGGCAAGGTTTAACCAAGTCCTGTGGCTATATAGATTGAAATATTAATCTCGTTTGCTCTTGTGTACTTAAGTCTTTTTTCTCAGCACATACAACTCATTTGTACGTAAAATTGATAATCGATGACTTTCTTTGCTTCCACAATTTACTGTGAACTCCATAACTATCATTTTGTTATGGTATTGCTCTTAAATCTTAATTAAACAAGAGTTACTAGGTTTTTATTATTAGAGTCTTTAGTTTGCAGCAACTCACCCATACCAAAACAATAGAAGTAGATCAGCTTTAGTTTTGTACAAATATCTGCATCTGTATAGAGAAAGGAAGAAGAGGTAGATTAACAAGCCTGTTGCAAAATAGTAGCAGCAGTAGATCGCTGCTCTTGTGTCAACGTCTCTGGGAACTTGACCGAAACGTTGACGATCAAGTCCCCTCTTGTCCCGGGCTCGTGTTGCTTTGGCATGCCTTGCCCTTGTATGGTCCTCACGTAGCCGGTGTGCACGACGTCCTCTATCCCGAGGCTGGTCGTCTCGCCTCCCAGCAACGGGAGGGGAAGCGTGCACCCCGTTAGAGCATCGACCAACATGATCTCAGCTCCCATTTGTAGATCATCCTCTTGTGTCTTGAACAAGGGGTGCTCTTTCTCTGCTATCACGAACACTAGATCCGCAGCTTTTGTGCCCGGCATCTGGTTCCCCTTTCCCTCGAACGTGATCTTCGTACCTCTCCTCCATCCTGGCTCCACCTTGATCGTCACCGTCTCATCTTCCTCCACTATTTGCCTGCACCCAGAGTTGCATGGGAAAAAGGTGTTAGGATAGCATAGAGCCCTGTTTCCTGCATTTTCCTACAGGATTATCTTATGCTGTATGGTTGTTTTTGTTTCTGTTTTTACCCGTTGCCATTGACGGCGTCTCTTGTGATGACGACCTTCTTGACACAACCGAAGCAGAGCTCCTCGAGGGTGCACTCGAGGTGCTTCTTCATTGCTGCCGGTTTGATCAGCCCACTCGAGTTTGAGAAAATGATGGGGGCTGCGACCCCCCTGCTCGCGCTTCTTGAGAACGTGTGGGTCAAACCGCCGGTGCCGGTGCCAGCACCCCTGAATGATTCTTTATGGCTCAAGCTCCTTGAAAAGGGCCCTTTAGCTTCCCCGCACGGAGGGTGGGTTCTCCGGCCTTGGCAGCTCAGATTCCTCGACAGCCGGGAGAAGCCTGTGCCGCAGCCCCATCGAGGGGATCTTGTAGCTCGGTTGTCGTCGTGATTGCTCCCTCGTTTGAATCTGTCACGTCTCTTATGATCTCCTTCTCTCCATGGTTTACATTTCTTGGTCTTTGATTTGATAATCTGCAGGATTAGGATGTTAGATAATAATATATAATGAATAATAATGCTACATGAGAGATGGGTTTGGTGAAGGAACCTTGGTAAAATGTATAGGTTTGTTTGGTGTTTGGTTGGAGAAAAGGGGTTGCTTCTCTGGGCAGCATTTGGAGAGGAAGGATTTGCATACGTTTGCAAATCCTACTAAGCGAATAAAACCATTGGGGTTTGGTCTTGAATGCTCTCCCAATCCCATGGATGGTAGAGTAGAGAGAGAAGACAAGCAACAAAAAAATGTCTATGAGAGAGAAGAGATTAAAACAGAGAGCAACAAATTTCTGTGTTTTTCTGTGTGTGAGAGACTAATACGGAGAGCCTTATGAGGATTTTTGAACGATAAAATAAATTATGCAGAGTTATTTTAGAGAATAAAGTTGAATTAATAATATTTTCATTTAAAGAAATCAATATTTGTTGGGTTTAAAATTTTAAGTATGTTTTGAACAACTAGAGTGGAAAATGATTATTGAAAAATTGTGCTTTAACTACATTGTTTTTAATTTATCGATATTTTAGATAAAAACTTTTACTCCTATTTCTTACTATTTAATATTCGAATTTACTTGTAAACATGCAGATTTAATGTCATTTAATACTATTAAGATTGTAGACTTCTGATGTACTCTCATAGTTTCTTGTTAATTAAGTTACAATTATTATTACTGCATGAAAATTAAGAAACAAATAGTTAGGGGTGTTCGGTTGACTAGACTAAATCTCATGAGTAAATATGTATCATGTTTGGTTCATAAGATTAATCTCCTCAACCTAATCCTAGATGGATAGTCTCATGATAATTAGTCATAACCTCCCCCCTCCAACTAAAATAATCCTATAACTTAATCCTAAATGGATAGTCTCATGATAATTAGTCATGACAACCAAACGCCACCTAGTGTATTATGTAGAGAAAGAATAACGTATGAGAGATAATAAAATAGAAAATAGAATTTGTATATTTTTTGGACAAAAACTGAAATGATTCAATTATCTTTAAAAGTCCTGGAATAGAAAAACAATTCAATTAACAAGTTAGGAACGAAAAGAGTATCACTATAATATTTTTTTTCTTCACTGATTAAATTCAAAGTTCTTAATTCACTTATAATATTTTGGTTCAAGTAATAGTCAGACTAGTCCCCAGTCAATCGAACTACTTACTAGTACTCCATCTGTTCTATAGTAGTAGAGTTATTTTGGTATTTCGATACGTTCCATAGTAGTAGAGTCATTTTTGGTATTTTGGTACGTTTCATAATAGTAGAGTTATTTTCATTCTCTGATCTATTTCTTACGGTACATATAATGACCATGATGCCATATTATGGCTATGGCCGGCCATAATGTGACCATGTAGCTTTTCCCTTTATTAAACTTTGGCAGTTTGTATATAAGTAGTTTATTAGTACTATATCAATCATTAGAGAGTGTATTCGTTTTGACATGTGCATATCACGGATCTCTGTGTCCGGGTTCGTGTGTTTTTGTTTTGACATAATTGCAAATTTGCAATGGATGTCATGTTGCCATGTTTTTCTCCATATGCACTGAAATACTAGAAAAATAACATTAGACATCCTTCTTACGTGTACATGTACGTCTAACAATCCATATGCAGAGTTGGCAGTTTATAATTAGAATTTAATAATTCATAAATCATACTAGTAATTAGTTAGAATCTAACAATTTACATGCACTATTATTTATTTGGCAAACCACTTCGCACTTGTAATTTTCTTAAACTTCGATGCAAATAAAGCAACTAAAATTCACGATAGAACATTTCCCATGGATACTTTTGTTTGGAACAAACTATATATAGAGAATAGAGATATATAACGTTTTTTCCTTCATAAATTATTTATAATAAAACTTTTACTCCTTCAACTTTTAAAAGTTCCTCCTCGAATAAAAGAAAACCACATCAGTCACGAAATCGAACCATAAATATAGTGGACAGATAACATCAAACTAATAGTATTTTCTTTATTTATATGTATAATAAGTCTTATCCAATTTTGAATTTACATGAATTGTTTTATAATTGTCTCAAAATTAGGCAACTTCTAACTAATTTCTTTAAGCTTTGTAAGTACGTACACACACAGAAATTTCCAACTGGTTTCACGTCATTAACTTCAGTCCGCGTAAAAATCAAGTCTTTTTCATTGCTTTTTCTCTGTGTTTCTTTTTTCTTTCTTCAGAGAATCCCAAATCCCATATCACTTTACGAGAATCCCTTTTACTTAAGAGCCCTTTTCGTTTATCCCGAGATCAGAATTCGTATATGAGCATGGATAGAGAGTTGTACCTCAAGGCATTGGTGCTGTACCTTTTGACATGGATTGCAGCTGCTGACCAGCCTCACACTATCACCTTCAAATCTGCCAGAACCTTCCGCTCCTCTGTGGTTTTCCCCGTCGCCGGAAATGTTTATCCAAAAGGGTACTTCGTTTTCTTCAATTTTATTGGAATTTTGAGAATTTGCAGTGTTTGGTTCTGATTTCAGTTGTGATTTTGGGGGAATGTGATCGCCACTTATTTGATGTTTAGTTGGTGAATATTGATGTTGTGTTAGAAATGCTGATGCTCTGAATTTTAGGGGATTTTTTTTTGGTGGTTTTGTGATGAATTTTAACGTTCATGTTGGTGTGCTGAGGTAATTAGGTCTGATTTGTGGAATCAGTGTGTTTTCATTTTCCAATCGCTGATATAGTAAAATGTTTCTTGGAAAAATGGCAAAACTGTAGTAGAATCTCTCTTCTTTTCTGTATTTGGAATGATCAAACTTAGAAATTGGATCTGCATCAGTTGATGAAACATCTATCTTATCTTTAGAAAGTAGTTCATCCTGTTCACATTTTCAATTCTATTTTTGACCTTACTTAGGTACTATCATGTAACAATGAATGTGGGGCAGCCTCCGAGGCCCTACTTTCTTGATATCGATACTGGCAGTGATCTTACATGGCTTCAGTGTGATGCGCCTTGCACGAAATGCACCCCGGTAACTTTCTTGCTCGATGTTTGTTGAGAGTTGAATGGTTGTGAGAATGTGTTCTTTTACACTTTGCTCGACGTTTCTCAGGCTCCTCACAGTCTTTACAAACCGAAAAACCTCATCACATGCGTTGACCCTTTGTGTGTCTCACTTCATGGGCCGGGGAACCATCACTGTCAATCACCCGAGGAGCAGTGTGATTACGAAATTGATTATGCCGACCATGGTTCATCTTTGGGCGTGCTGGTTAAGGACTTGTTTCCTCTTAGATTTACAAATGGTACCATTTTTGCTCCAAAGCTTGCATTTGGGTGAGGGTCTTTCCCTTTTCTTTACGAGCTTTACTCAAAGGTCGTAAAACACTAAAAAATATCCTATTACTATCAATTATACATGTACTTTCAAATTCTTATCCTAGTCAAACCTTGTTTATTTTACACTAACGAGATTGTTAATTTGTGTTAACTGCACAAAGACCGTTGATGTGGCATCTACGTGGATGATGGTGATACAGAATAACAGATAATGTCATCTTAGTGGTCTTTGCACGGTTAACTAAATTTACGGTTATGCTAGTGAAAAATAGAGAGAGGTTAGATCAGGACAAATATTTGAAGGTGTATAAGATAGTTTTAGGGTAAGTCGACATTTCGGATTATTTTGGATAGTTTAGCCTTTTCTGTTTATTTTGTTAGTTAGCTTATGCCTCCAATTCAGCTACTTATATCTTGAATCTATCTAGATGTGGATACAATCAAGAAGTTCAAGACACAGCCCATCTACCTTACACGGATGGAGTCCTCGGACTAGGCCTTGGCAATTCAAGCATCCTGGCTCAGCTACGGAACATGGGTTTGATACGAAATGTTGTTGGTCATTGTCTAAGCCGACAAGGTGGAGGGTTTCTCTTCTTTGGAGATGACTTTCTCCCTAATTCGGGGATCATTTGGACACCATTATTGAGCCAATCGTAAGTTTTATTATCTATAACAATGCAAGCTGACATAATATGCCGATGCTTAGTATCCTCTCCTTGTTTCAGGAAATACTACTCTGTAGGGCCAGCAGATCTCCAGATTGCTGGCCAAGCTACTAATATCAAGGGCCTTCCCATAGTTTTCGACAGTGGAAGCACTTATACTTACTTCAGCTCTCAAGCATACAACACTCTCGTTTCTTTGGTAAGTTTTGTTTTGGTTTGGATGGTTCGTTTGAAGCTGCCTATGTGGTCTAACAAAGTTAAATCTTGCCAGATAAAACGTAACTTGAATGGAAAGCAACTGAAAGACGCAGTCGAGGATAAAAGCCTCCCTGTCTGTTGGAAAGGCGCTAAGCCCTTCAAATCGGTTCTAGATGCTGCTAACCACTTCAAGCCTTTGGCTCTGAGCTTCACAAATGCCAAAAATGCTCAGCTTCATCTGCCCCCGGAATCTTACCTTGTCGTTACAGTGAGTCGCAGCTCATCCTTTCCTTCTAAGCAATTTCTTGGAAGTGCAAAACTCACCCTTTCTTGATTCAGGAACAAGGCAATGTCTGCTTAGGTATTCTCAATGGTGGAGAGGTCGGGTTAGAAAATCTGAACGTGATTGGAGGTAAGAAATCTCGACACATCACTGCCCAATGCAGTTAACAATCTGTTTTTCTTGCAATCTGATAAGTGAAAACGTTGAATGTGCAGACATTTTTCTGCAAGACAAACTGGTGATCTACGACAACGAGAGGCAGCGAGTGGGATGGGCGCCAGCAAACTGCAACAATCTTCCAAAGTCCTGACCACTTAACACTCTTTTTGTTTGCTTTCAGCTTTACAAGGCCGAGGCAGTCTCACTACAATTTCTTTCTTTATTTATTTATAAACAGCATGGATAGCGGAGACTTCGATCTGCATAACGATGCTGCCATTGATGGCACGTTGAGGGATATCTGCCCCGCGAGATTCAGATTCTGAGGCGTTAGGCGCAGATTTTTGACCCAGAGGTGATGTTAGTGCTGTAACTCCATGGTGTTGTTATTGTTTAGTAAATGTAGAAATTTTGGAACGTAGATGCATAGGAAATTATTTGGGCTTTTAGAGGAAGATGCTAGCTATACCATCTTGTGTATCATGATGGTGTTTCGTTTAGGCGTTATACCTTGTACGGATACATGTATATTGATGATGTCATTTCTAGATAATGTTTTGATGTTGGATTTATCTAGTACGTCCCATAAGAATATGCATTTTTGGTTGAACACGAGTTTTAATGCACAGTTGGTAAAGTAAGAGAGAAGTAGAAGGAAAAAGTAATTAAAGTATTGATAATGGAGAATGTGTCACATCCCATTGGAGAGAAAAAGAGCTTTTAAGTTTAGAAAGTGCATATTGCGACGGACTAAAAAGGAAAGAGTGCACGTTCTTGTGGAGAGAGAGTATTAGTACTAACAAAGTAAAAATTTCAATGATTGAAATCTTTTGCTACACAATTGGTGTTTCGATATGGTGTTTTTTGTTGATAATGCGATGCACTCATGCACCGCTCGATTTACTTTATCAAATGTCTAAAACAATTTAAATATGAAATTAAGCAACTTTAGAAATTCACTAAATACATATTTACTATATAATTAAGATAATTACATCCTTAAATTATGGAACAAAATGTTCTCGACTTGCAATCATATTCACCAAATATCCCAAAATTTTGCAGAACAAAGTGTATAAACTGAATTAAAATACTATACAAAGTACTGATTAAAACTATTAATTTTATTTTCAAACAAAAGATGTCACGATTTCAGGCCCGTGAAGCAGCAAAAATCGATCATGAGAAGAAGCTATTGCAGATAGCTTGAATATAGTACTAAGTTAAAATCACAGCTGATGCTAGTGATAAAATAATAAGTGGGATGATTATGTAGTCATGTTCGTGTTCATTTCACCACCACGGTCCACGAGTGTTAAGATGAAATTTGTTATTAGTATTATAAATTTCCTATTAGTAATTCCATAAAATGTGGAGCAGCTTCTATAGTATATACATTTGACAGTAGATGAAATAATTGGAAAGGAATTGATTGACTGCAAAATCCAAATTGCAGCTAATAAACAATGTTTCAGTCGTCACCACCACCGTCTTCATCAAAACCACCGTCGTCATCATCTCCACCCCAGTCAGCTTCTCCCGGATCAACGCCACCATTGATATCGATAGGCAATGCGTTTTCATTATCATCCACTTCCATAGGAGCTGCTGGGGACTCGGGATTAGCCACTACTCTCATGGACTCGAGGCTAGCCTCGCTGAAGAAGTCAGCGTAAGGCTTGGATACCTGAGAGTCATTTAAAAAGTGAGTATGGATTGCAAAATACTCAAGGATCAGACCATAAGCAAATGTAAATTTGCATCCTCATCAAATAACAGAAGCACGAAAATTCACAAAAAGGGACATTTCTGGTTGAAATGGGTCAATTCGCAAGTTATTAGCACTAAAGATCACTCACATAGATGTCCAAGTTTACAGAAGGTGATTAAAGAGTGCAGCAAAATCAATATCCTGATGCCATGTGACATTTTACCTTGAATAATACATTTCTCTTCTCTGCATTTTCAATCAGATTCTTCCAGTGGTCATCTCCTCTTAATGTTGATGCAGAACCCACGACCTATGGTTTTGCTAGAAAATTAAAAATACAATCCCATAAAGCAGTAAGATGATTCCTTGAATCGAGAGGCATACCAAAACAGAAGACCTTGCTCGAGTAATGCCAACATTCATTCGTCTATAATCTTTAACGAAACCAATGGCTTGATTGTCATTTGCTCTGACACAAGAAAAGATCGCAACATCCTTTTCACGTCCCTAAAGATTTTAGTCCCAATTATTAAAATATTAAATGAAATAAAAGAAATTGTTTAACATATGATGTCGCCAGGATGATATAAACCTACCTGAAAACCATCAACGGTGTTGATATCTACAAGTTTATCAGACTGCACACCAAAGGTGCTACGGAACTTCTCTCTGAAGAGCTTGACTTGATGTCTGTATGGTGATATGATTGCAAGTCGAGAACTTGCCTTAAGCTCTGGATAGCTACTAACTAATTTGCTATACATAGCCAGGACAAAGTCAACTTCGTCAGCATTTACATGAGAGCCACTGCCAGACGGCTGGGACTCCTCCCCTTCATGTAAATCGAAGAAACAAAATGGCCCATAGCAACGGAAATTATGCCATGGGCGCCTTGTTTGATTTTCAATATCAGGCCCATCCTCCAATGAATCTTCATAAAATTCCTTAGAAGGGAAGCTCCTAATCTGTATCCAAAGATTGAATTAAGAACTTCTCTTAGTTCACTAAGTTTTTCCCTCAACTGGTGAAAGTAATACTTGAATAAGCAATAGCATAAAGTGCCACACCTATCTCATCTACAAAAATCAAAGTCAAATTTTATGCATAGTGCATGTGACAAAATGCTAGTTAAGGGATAAGATGAAATAAAAAGAACAAATAAATAGTTGATATTCTTCATGGCTCATAGTTAAGCCAATGCTTCTGTTTTTCACCATACAAATCTTTTATTTTTCTGTCAATTTTGTACCCAGAACCTTGTATTTCTGGACGAGTCCCCTACAACAAGCATACTCATAGCAGAAAGAATAGAAAAGGCAAAAACGAGAGAAACATAAACCTCTGGATTCATGCGATATTGGGTCTTCAGCATCTGTACTGGATAGCCTGCCTGCTGGAATCTTTTGAATAAGCTCATTCCGTATCTACAAAATTTTAAGAAATTATTTGTTCAGATTCATGTACAATAATCAGTAAAACTAGTAACGAATATTTTATCACAAAGTAAGGTTTTCAAACTATACAATGCTCCTACCCAAAATTTTCTGCAACAGGGGAAATTACTGTGGCTGGCAGCTGAACTGGATCCCCGACCTAAATAGAAACAGTCTAATTAGATATTATCACCGTTAGTAATAAATAGAGAGTAGAACAGCAAGAAAACAGTAAATCAAAATCGAGTATGAAGAAACAAAACTTAGTTACAACATCATTGGTCAGCGACATGGATAACTGCAATTAAGATGACATAAACATTGAAATGTACAAATGCCTTAACTGCAGAGACTGTTTCATCCATTCATCAGTCAGAAATGCTACTAAAATGTAGTACAAAAACCAAAGAACATTACTTAGTAACTGTTTTACTTCAAAAAGATGCATACGTTATAAATTCAAGTCACATTGAAGTATTTTGCATGGCGATTTGACAAAAAAAGCTTTCAAGAAGATAAATAATTATAAAAAAAATACAGGACTATAGTGTCTCAGAGGTGTAGCTAAAAGTACGTCATTGGAGTTCAATAACTAAATACTTTCTTCTGCATGGAAAATACCTTCTGTCCTATGGCAGCTAATTTAGAAAGTGCATTGATGTTGTACCACGGTTACTTAATAAAACTGACTGACTTGTGGAAGAAAAATTATGTCCATGTATCCTACAATGTAATTGGATTAAGCATGGTCACATTCTTAACCTTGAAAAAATAAGTTTCTCCAACCATCACAGATAATATGCACATCTCAGTAAAACAAAATACTGCATATACAGTTAACATCATTTGCACAACTTGACATATGCTGAAGAGAACTTACCAAGAAAACTTGTTTGCATCCACTAGCCAGTGGTATAAGCGTAGCTGACTCCACCTATCGCAGACAAAAAATTGAAGAATGTTACAGCGTTCTGATATTAGCCTTAACCAAAGGAGTCGATGAAAATTTGGTTGATCAGGTAATCCACACATTGTCAAACTAGCCTAACAATCTCTCACAACAACGTTTCTCAAATAGAAGTAAATACAGGATATAAACATGAAATACTAACATTTTCTAGAAATAAGTATCAAATAGACATATTCTTAATTCCACAGCAGCCCTACTTTTAAATGATGAACAATACTTACAGCTTGGGCAGCCTCATCAATTATGACAACATCAAAACTCCGATTCAATTTACTAAATAGAGTTGATCCGCTGAAGCTCAGAGTGGAGAAAACCTGGTACAGATAGCTAATCATTGAAACTTATTTACCAATGAAGCAAAATATAGAACATTACTAGAAAAGGTTAACTCTAACATACTATAACTGCCTCATCCAGTATGGAAGCACGCATACTGTCTTTGTCCTTTGATATGCCTCCTTGCTGCTTCTGCTTGTCACCAACCTGAGAGTCCATGCCCGCAAGTTTTTGCTCTACCTAAATCAATTAGGTACCATTGTCAATTTTTGAAACTCTAAATCAGGCCTTTAGTTTATTTCTGATTGCCATATGCATACCAAGTAATCCATGGAAACTGCCTGGACTGAGTGGTGGGCTTTAAGACCTACTCGCACAATCTTAGGGCTGTATGAATGGTCTGTTTCATCACGAATGCCTGTATTGTACCCATAGAAGCATCATCACTTCATGTGCATAACCTCAAAATTTTAATTCGACCACTTCATAGGTCACCAAACAAAAGTGTAATCATAAGTGATTTAGACCTTCAAAAATTACAACTGTGTGACAAGATAAATTAGACTGACAACTGCAAATGAGTATTGTCCTTCATCCTAGCAAAGTCACATTTGGTGTCAAATTTACCCAACTATCTTGTATATATTAAGTGTAATTATGTTAGTCTATAATCAAAGTCAATCTTCCTTTGTTGATATCACCAAAATTATAATTTTAAAAACAAGGAGATGTGGTATTGGAAGCTGAGATTTGGCAGTTTTGCTCTGGTCACTGCTGGAACTAAATGTGGCCAGTGAAGTTGACATTTGAATTATTATATTAATAAATCTCACAACAGCAATAAGCAGACCATGGATAAGATATTTAAGATGAAATTATTGTTATAGAACTTATTACTGGAAAGTGGAATGTGGAAAGTGGAAAAACAAGGGAGATGTAAACTTATTTGAAGAAGGACCTACGCCCAAATGTAGGGACGGGAGACTGTAGTTTGAAATTGAAAATTTGTTATTGATTTTATATCTTTTAGAAACGGATGTCTAAAAACTGTGGTGAGCCAATACAACTTGATTTGCTTGCCCTAATTCTCTTGGATCACTCACTCTCCACAAAACTGTATATAGGAGGCATGACAAGGTCCAAAGTTACACGAATCATAACTGATGAGCTCAAGAATGTGAGAAGAAATTCAGTTGAAAATTTCTCTAAAAAAAATTCTCATTTGGACTGGAGAAAGGAATTTTCCATATTTTTGGCAATCTCTCTAAAAAAACTACCCCATTAAATTTCCCAGCGACATTACCAGAACTATCACATTTTACAAAAATGCCAAGGGGGCAATTTGATATAATTATGGATCTCAAAAAATGTATATGAAAGAACTGAATATCATAGACTAATAGAAGATGAAACTAAATAAGTAACAAGTCAAGGATAACGATCACTAACCGGTACTCAGGATGCGCAAAACAATCTCATCAAGAGCAGAATTTGAAGGAGCACATACTAGAACACGAACACGATACTTTCTGCTTGAATTAACCACCTCTGGTTTCTATATTAAGTTTGAACATTAAGTTGGAGGAAAGTGTTTAAAATAACTTCAAAATACTAATACTGTCACGAGGGAATTGCTCTCACCATCTCATTGCCAGATGTGGGGAAGAATCCATCATCTCCATCTACAGGCATGATCAAATCCCGAGGATTAATTCCACTTAGCCATGGAGATGCTTTTTCCCAGTGACTACATCTGTAGGCAACAACACATCTTTAAAAAGAAATATTACCATAAAAGTCCATGATAATGTACTTCATTAGTCTTTACTATGGCTCTATTTGATTGGAATTCTATTGCTGCAGCTAGAAGCTGCATAAGATAGATAGAGGAGTGTAGAGGATACTAGAAAACAAAAACTATCTAGATATAATTATTGGAATTGAAGAACAAGTAATTCAGCTATGTAAGTCTTCGGAAATGAGCAGCCACTAACTACATTAGCCTACATAATGAGCGCCTCATGAAAGATACATTGCCAACAACAATGGCAAAAGTTTTCCAACATAAAAGTTGGAAGTAACTCACTAAAATTGTGATAGATGCATATAACAAGTTGCGGGCTTGCAACACAATAATTGAAAACTTATACTTAACAAGTTGCATGCTTGCAATACAGTAATTAAAAGCATATACTTAATAGAAAAAATAGAGTTATACGTACCTTTCTTGAATAGGCAGTTCTGGCCCACGTTTGAGCCCTGCTTGTTTTCCTCTGCAAGAATACATATATCATATTATTCAGATGGTTGAGTATGATCTTAGTAGTTCGTCTCTAACAATTGGCAAACAGCAACATTAGCATTCTATAAAAGCAAAACATAAAAAGATGCTCACCCGTTGGAATGTACCCTAGGTGGAGTAGCATGCAAAATGGCACTAAGAAGCCCAAGAATGGTTTGTGTTTTTCCTGTACCAGGTGGACCCTACAAGCAACTACTACGTTAAACAAATATCCCGCATCATTGCCTCGAAAATTTTAAGCAATGCAACAGCAAAACTAAATAGATCAAACGTAAATCATCGTTTATTTAAAAACATACACAATTTAATTGATGTGTTAGTGGCAAGCTTGCATTTGTTGTCAATGCATGAAAAAAATAAAGTCAAAGTAACACATAGCCACTAAAAACCACATGTTAAATGTCAGATATTGTAGTTCTGTGTGTCTAGGAATTTGTAAAAGGACTAATATTAGGATCTAAAGATACAAGTCAAACCTGTATCAAGACAAAGGGCTTCCGTGAAAGACCTTCCTGCAAAAAAAACAAGGATACTCTTCCAGTAAATGTTTGAAAATGAATGGAAAAAAGTAAGAAAAACGAAGATGAGCACTTCTTTTGACGCGATAAATAATATAAAACAGTTTTGGAGAAATTGAAATGTCAAGGATCCTGAACAGTGGATAAAGTTAACAAGAGCTTACGTTTATAGCCTTTAATTGTGATTTATTGTGATTGCTCTCAATAAAATCCATTAAAGGTTTAGCCAGTTTCCAAGCACCATCTTTACTAATAATGTCAACGTCTGATGGTTCTAGGATCAAATCCTTGAAAGGGAGATATCTAATGGACTGTAGAGCAACATATTCACGGACTATAGTTGATAAACTGCAAATCTGAAACAACACGAGCCAAAATAATACAGACAGGATTAAGCAACAAGCCAAACCAGCAGCCAAGATATCATCAGCAAACTAAAGAAGAAATAAACTTGCAACATGTTTAAATTAAACATTTACCTTCTCAACAAATAAGATTTTCTTTACTTCACAAACAATAGGAATCATGCTAAAGCGCCTTTGGCTACTTTTAGTTTTGTCTTTGTTATATCCTATGACTTCATTGCCCAAAAACAAACGAAGTCTTAGCTTGTCCTGTTGACGATGCTCAACCAATGCAAAGGCATATGCCGTTGGTATTTTGCCTTCAAACTACATCAGAGAACACCATTTTCGAAACAGTCATTAATAAGCAAATAAACCAAAATAGAGTACTAGAAAATAACCTGTAGTATACTAGTAGTACATACTTAATGTGGTTCAAAGAAATGTTACTATGAGTTATCACATGCTTGTGAAGATTTACCTTCTTATTTGAAACCAATAATAAATCATTTTCAGATACTTTCTCGGGCTCCGAACATATGATCATAGGCATATGAAATCCATTAACTTCACTACATTCTGCTACCATTGCTTCCTGGCATACTCTTTCTATTTGTTGCATAGCACATGTCACAAAAATGTGCGCAGTCAAAAAGTAATCTCAAAGCAAAAACAAAGTAATGCAGAAACTAGAACCAGGCTTATTCTCAACAAAAGGAGTATCTAAAAAATCTTAGAAATATGACAGTAACTAGTAGAAAGTTGAGTAGCATCTGAATCATAAAGTTCCAATATGGGAAGAACACAACACCTTCGTCTTCATCCATGTCTCTAGCAATATTTGCTTTAACTTCTTCAAATAGCAGTGGCTCAAATGTCCCAAGATATTCTTCAACATTTTTATACGTGTTTTTAACCTTTTTCACTCCAAGAGCACGTTTCGGTTGACGCTGCAACACCATATTCACAAGAGATGAATGTAAAAAATGAGAGATAGTAGTTATGATCGCGCGGAATCAGGCAACTTCAAGAGAAAAGAAAGGGAAAATGAATACCTGTGCTTCCTCCAAGATGAGATTGTAATCCCAAGTGAGCACAATTTTGTAGAATTGAAGAATGCAGGCTTCCTTGTCGTGCTTGTGTGTGTCGACCGCCATAACTCCCCCGCTCCAGAGAGAATTTCCAGAGGGTTTTAGTAGTTGAATAGGGTTTAAGGTGTTCACCCTTTACACGATTTTAGCTTTTAGGGCTTAGTATTTAACTTTGCCAATGGTCGGTTTTGGTGAGGACCAATGCTTTAAAAACCTCTCCGGCGACGGGGAGAGCGGGTGGCGGCTTGGGTGGCAAATGGAAGTAGTTCCTCTTCAAGTTCAAATTGAATTGGGTTCTTCCAACCCTAAGACAAAAATTATTAAAATGTTAATTTTTGAATCAAAATGAAGATTTTTAATTTTATTATTATTTTGAAATATAGTTGATTTATTTACTTCTAATCTTCACAACACTCGCCTTTGCAAGCACCCAGAGGCCAGAGCATCTCTTTCGGGTATTTTGTGGCACTCACATTTGCTATATTGTGCATACATTTTAATGTTCCTAATTAGTCACTTTTTAATACACCAAGGAAAAACTACATAATCACTTGTTTGAAGATTATATTGGGATAAGAAGGAAAAACAACATACTATGTACTTACATGTGGTTTGTGAAAACAGCTAGGGAGCTTCTGATGCTAAATGGCAAACTTTGCTGTCAACTGGCTTTTAAACTTAGTTTTTGTGTCATTTACTCTATAGTGCATTAATCATTTTGGATTTCAGAGGTCTCTTCAATCAGGCCTATCTGAGTATCTTATTTCTTACAGGGGAAAGTCTGCCATGACTAAGGATGCACAATTTGCCCTTCGTAGAGGCAACATTTGTTTTTTACTTTTCTTGGCATTTTTATTCAATTTGATTATAATTTATGAAAATCTCTGCATCATTTGCTTTTCAGTGATTGAGAAATACACCAAAAGCAATATATTTGCATTAATTTGCAACAATGTCAATAAAATTATTTCAGCACTGCAAGCAAGATGTACAAGGTTCTGCTTTGCCCCCCTTGATGCTGTTCATGTCAGGGAGAGGCTCAAACATGTAATTGAATCTGAAGGGTAAGTTTTACTGTTACTTACTTAGCTTTGATGGTTTGCATCTCTTACATCTACACTATACACTAGTATGTAGTTGATGCAGAATTTTTTGATATTAATATCAACTTATTTACACTTCATCTATTCAGCTTGATGTTCCGGAAAATGGTATGACAGCTCTTGTAAAGCTTAGTAATGGTGATATATAGAAAAGCTTTGAATATTTTGCAGGTATCATCCTTGTCTAATCTCGCTTTTGTGTATATCTATTCAGTATAGCTTAATCATCAAGCCAATATGAAGATGGGAATATAGAGTTCGATGTGCAATTAGGCTTAATCTTATGTGGCCATCTACACGACAAATCATGATCATCGCATAATGCTTTTGCTTGGAATTCATTATACTTATCTTTAACCTCATGATAAAATAGTTTTGTACTTGCTGTTTGTGTGCAGTCAACACATATGGCCTGCCAGCAGATCACGGAAGAAGCTGTTTACTTGTGCACTGGGAATCCGTTGCCTAAAGACATTGAGCAGATTTCCCATTGGCTCCTTATGTTTACATCAGTTCACATAACTTAGAGCTGACTATA
This sequence comes from Salvia hispanica, assembly GCF_023119035.1. Lineage (NCBI taxonomy): Eukaryota > Viridiplantae > Streptophyta > Magnoliopsida > Lamiales > Lamiaceae > Salvia > Salvia hispanica. The sequence goes on from NC_062968.1 coordinate 50,837,240, forward strand.
ACTCAGTCATCTATTTAGGAAAGACAACTGGATTTCAATGTGTTACTATATACTATTGCACATACTTCTTTGCAGATATAGGTTGAGCATGGCATGCAATGAGAAGCTGCAGCTGGGCTCATTAATTGCTGCTTTTACACGAGCTAGAGGTTCGATAGTTGCTGCTACAGAATGACGATCATGTCTTGACGAGTTTTTCTTAGTGTGGTACTCCTTCTATGTTACCATACAGTAACAACTAACTCCATTTCGTAGTTTGATTGATTGCAGTGTATATTTTTCTACTTGAGAGATGTGAACTTTATCTCTGTATCTTTGATAGGCTTATATCAATTGTCTTAACACTTATAGCTTCCATTTTATCCATTCTTGAGACTCATAGCATCCATATTACCCAAGATCCGAGTGAAGAAAAAATAGTTGAATTGACCCGGGCAACAGTGCACGAACTCGTATAAGAGGTATAGGACCATATACGCGTGTATACTTTTGCAAGTTGTGAATTATGTCTTGATGTTGACAAAAGTTTGATTTGGGGTATCTATCTTCGCAACAACATTAACAGTCGAAAAAATCATTGTCACGAAGAATAAATCACAACTAGAGAAATGGACTTGAGTTTCTGGAGAATTAATGATAACTGAGAAACTAAGCAAAGCCATGTGTTTTCTATTCGACTTTATTGCCATATAATGATATAATTATACTAGAACAATAAGTAGCATCAGTTTCACATTTATCTATTATATCATCCAAAAAATCAGAAAATTATGACCCTGTATGAAAAACGTTTTTGGTGGATGACACGTCCAACAATCGAATTAATATCGTCAAAGCATTGAGGAGGGGTGACTTGGATTGATGTAAACATAGGGCTACTTTTATTTATTGTTGAAAGCAATTAAACGTGTATATTTTCAAATTATCACACTATTAGATCATGAAGCCAGTTTAATTACAACCACCACTAATTTTATTAGTGGTGTCGAAGCACTCCTATCTACCTGTTTTTTGTCACATTATACTTTATTTTATAGGCACATAGATCCGATTTGGCTCAACTAGTGATTAAAAAAAATTGCATTTTTGTACAAATACCTTCTTGAAAGATCACATCTAATATTTTTGAAATCCATTTCAATTTTGAATTGGTTGATTTCTAATTCGTATTTATTTCATTAATACATATTATGTCACCGGTATGCATCTGAGATTAAGATTGAAGCCACACAGGGTCATGTGTCCATTGGCGCCAACAGTATTATATAATCATATTTGAATTTGAGGGTATTTGTTTGTAAATTATAATAAACTTTCATCAAAGCATACCGGTTCTTTTTTTCTTTTTTTTTTGTAAATTTTTAAAAAAAGATGCGCACCGAACTTTCAGGAAAACCTAGTGATCCACGCGAGGATGAGTGGCCGCCGCCGCCGCCGTCCACCGAAGAAACGCGAGCAACCAAGAAGGTTAAACATAGGGAAGAAGCACCGCTCTCTGACTATCGAGATTGACTCATAGCCGGAACAGGTGTGGAAGTGACGATGGAGGAGATTGCAACTGGGGGTGGAGTGAAGGTAGTGCCCGGTGATATTGTGATTGATAGAACAGGGCCAATTCCGGCAGTGACTTTGTCAACGAAGCTCAAGGAGAAACTTGCCCAATATATGCAATTCTCATTCGTAGTGAATCTGTTGGGGAGATCGATTGGATACAAGTCATTGTGCCTAAAATTGAGTCAATTGTGGAACATGAATGTAGCAAAAGTAGTGGATATGGGTTGTGGTTATTTTCTGGTACAGTTTGCAGCGGAGGAGGACTACTTAGAGGCGACGCTAGAAGGGCCATGGATGGTGTCAGGAAGCTATCTCCAAGTGCAAACTTGGACTACGGCGTTTCGGGTGCATCATTGCTCCCCACAGACCACGGCAGTCTGGATTTGGGTGTCAGAGCTTCCCCTCCACCTATATCCGTCAAGTGTGATTAGTGCGATTGGAGGGGGCGTTGGTACTGTGATGCGAGTCGACTACAACACTAGTGATCTGTAGAGGGGGAAGTTCGCAAAGATAGCAGTGAATATTGATCTTACGAAACCGCTCGTGTCTAAATTCATGATTGATGGCGAGGAATTCAAGGTGGAGTATGAGAACTTGAATGAGCTTTGCATATATTGTGGTATGTACGGTCATTTAGACGTCAACTGTATCCGCAAGCCGAAGGATAAAGAGAAAGGGGATTTGAGCCAAGGGAGCGGAATTGCCACGGAGGTCCCAAAGGATACTTACGGGCCGTGGATGATAGTAGAGAAACGAAAAAGACAAATGCGCCGAAATAGTGAAAACAATATTAAGGAAAATATTATGCCGCCTGGAGGGTCGCGATTCAAAATTCTTCAGGATGCAAATTTAGAGCTTGAGAATGATAGAGATGAGAGCTTGGCATTAATGCCTATGCCGCTGGCAGCTCGTGATACCAATATTGGGCATGGACAATGGACATTTAGGAAAAACAAAGGGAAACAAGTGATAAATGGAGCTAGCAAGTCAGGGCAAGTGAGAGGAGAAAGTTTGAAAAATTCTAAGCCTGCCAAGTCTACTATTTGGGATTTCATTGAGTATAAGCAAAGGCAACAAAATGAAGAGTTAGTTACAAAGCAGCCCTCAACGCTAGACCCGAGAAGCCACACAGTTATGCGTGGTGACATGTGTGGTTCAAAGAAAAGTGGAAAAGGCTCCACCAGAGAACCTGAAGCGGACGGACCGGACCCTAATGTTGAGCAACGTTTGACACAAGCTTTTGGTAGGCCCCCAGATCGGGAGACGAGAGAATTCGATGAGAATGATGTGATGGAGTTGGAGGAGAATGGGAGCCCAACAGAGGGGTTCGGGAATGAGTCGGAAGGTGGGTATTTTATTGATGAGCGTGATGAACGATGTTCTATGGACACGCTAGAGCGGGTTTGAAGTACTTGTGTTTACTGAATTTGTATATTAGTTTATGATGATTTTATCATAGAATTGTCAGGGGGCGAAGAGCGCTCTCTTTATAAGAGCCTTACAGACTTTGATTCAGCTGCATAAACCACATATTATAGTGCTACTTGAACCTCGTATTAGTGGGAAGAATGCAGACAACACTATTAGAAAGATTGGTTATCCGAACTCCCACAGGATGGAGGCTAATGGGTTCTCTGGAGGTATTTGGCTGCTATGGGATGACTTTTGGCACATTGAGGTTCTTGACACGAAAAATCAATTCATCCACTGTCGGGTGTGGGACGAAAGAGATATGAATTTCAGGTTTACTGCAGTCTATGGACACCCTTCTCCTAGCCGGCGTGACATACTCTGGCAGCAATTAGCAGATATTCAAGTTGCGAGTGAGATGCCATGGGTTCTCTTGGGAGACTTTAACTCTATTGCTCGAGGCTCAGAGAGAATGGGGGGCTCAGCGAATCGAAGTGGGGTTAGCCAACAATTTGTTAGGTGGCTTACGACGTCGGGGCTGATTGATCTTGGGTTTTTGGGCCCGAGCTTTACGTGGAGGAGAGGTACTCTTCATGAAAGGTTGGACAAAGGTCTTTGTAGCTCTGAGTGGCGGTTTGCCTATCCAGAAGCATCGGTCTCGCATCTTGTAAGATACCAATCTGATCACAGACCTCTACTTTTAAATCTTTGTAGTTTCTCGCCCTCTATGGTGGCTAGACCGTTTCGATTTATCAGAGCTTGGATGTCTCATGAGAAGTATAACGATTTCGTCACAGATAATTGGGGTAGAGGGCATGATTTTATGGATTCTCTCAATTCTTTCACAGAAAAATTACAGAAGTGGAATAAGGAGGTTTTTGGCAACATTTTTCGCCAAAAACAAAAATTATTAGCTCGTATTGCAGGTATCCAGAGAGTACTCGAGCATAGAGGTGTCCCTAGCCTTAATGCTCTCGAGATAGAGTTAAAAGATGAGTTGGACAAAATCCTGTTGAGAGAAGAGTCATTGTGGCATAAAAAATCACGTAATGAATGGGTTCATCTTGGAGACCGAAATACATCTTTTTTTCATCTGCAAACTATCAGACGTCGAAAACACATCAGGATAGAGATGCTTCAGAATGGAGAAGGTGATTGGGTTCAAGATCAAGGTCAGCTTAAGTCGATGACTGTGACCTTTTATGATGACTTATATAGTGAAGACAATCTACACCGAACTTTATATGGCCATCGCAGTTTGTTTCCCTCAATCAGTTCATTGCAGGTAGAGGAGATACGGAAACAATACACGGCAGAGGATGTCCGAGCTGCCCTCTTTGAAATGAAGCATTGGAAGGCGCCGAGAGTTGATGGGATACAAGCAGGTTTTTATCAAAAGCACTGGGAAACTGTAGGTGGTGATATTAGTGCTGAGGTTATCCGAATTTTAGAGGGAGGCGATATGAATGCAAGGATGAATCAAACTATTATTTGTCTTGTTCCTAAAACTAAGGTACCAAAGTCGCTCTCTCAATTTAGGCCCATTTCTTTGTGCAATGTTGTGTACAAGTTGGTCACGAAAATTATAGCTACCAGATTGAAGAAGCTTATGTCTGTTATTGTCGGACCCACGCAATCGAGCTTTGTGGCTGGGAGACATATAACAGACAATATTGTGATTGCACAAGAGGCAATTCATTCTATGCGATCTATGAAGGGAAAGCATGGAGTGATGGCTTTAAAAGTTGACTTGGAAAAAGCGTATGACCGAGTAAGTTGTGCATTTTTGTATGATACTTTGAATGAAGCTGGTCTACCGGAAGCTCTCATTGATGTGATTATGACTTGTGTTTCAACAAGCACTATGCAAATTATGTGGAATGGGGATATAACAGATTCCTTCACACCATCTCGAGGTTTAAGGCAAGGTTGTCCGCTCTCTCCTTACCTTTTTGTTCTTTGTATGGAACGATTAGCTCATGGAATTGCAAAATCAGTTGAAGTAGGAGACTGGAAACCTTTCAAAATTTGTAAGAATGACCCTTTCTTATCTCATTTATTTTTTTGCAGATAATCTGTTATTATTTGGGAAAGCTGATGTAGTCACTGCCGAGAATATTGCACATGTACTGGATAAGTTTTGTACAAGCTCAGGTATGAAAGTTAGTACTACAAAGACTACCATATCCTTCTCTAAAAATGTGAAAAATGCAACTCGAAGGAACTTGAAAGAGTTGTTGGGAGTGCGTGAAGTGGAGAGCTTGGGTAAATACTTAGGAGTCCCCTTATTGCATATGAGGGTGGATAAGAATACATATGCTTACATTGTTGATAAAATGAATGGAAAAATAGCGAATTGGACCGCCGGTAGAATGTCATTAGCAGGGAGGGTCACCTTAGCTCAATCAGTGCTGAGTACAATGCCCATTTATGCTATGCAAACAGCAAGAATCCCGATAGGCACATGTGATGATATGGAGAAAGTGATCCGAGGTTTTGTGTGGGGTAAAACTGAAGACAAAAATCGTATGAGCTTGGTGGCATGGGATGCGGTGACCTGCCCAAGAGAAGAAGGTGGGTTAGGATTGATAAATCTTCATTTGGTGAATAATGCTTTTGGTATGAAGGTTTGTTGGGAGATATTCAACAACGCAAACTCTTTACGGGGGAGCATTCTTTGTTCTAAGTATAAATTTGATCCTCACTCAGGTTTTGACCCCATAGCTCCCAGTTTATGTACTCCTCTTTGGCGTTTAATTTGCAACACTTGGCCTGATATGTGGAGAAATGTTATGTGGGCAATAGGATCAGGCAAAAAAGTCAAGTTTTGGATTCATCGTTGGGTGCCGAACATGAGGAGCTCTCTATCAGAAGTGGCAGTGAGTGTCATACCCGATTATCTAATGTACAAGACAGTGGATTTTTTCGTTGATAGCTCAGGCTGGGCATGGGATATGTTTGAGCGATTTATTCCAGCTGAGGTAGCTCATATTATTGCTGCTACCGCACCTCCAAGCGCAATGGAAGAAGATGATGTAGCTTTTTGGGGACCTTCGTCGACAGGAGACTTCACAGTTAAAATCGCATATGACAGTCAAACGAGAGCGCATGAATCAATAAGTTACTTACAGTGGATGAGAATTTGGAATTGGTATGGGCCACAACGAATTAAGACCTTCTTTTGGCTGCTCTTGAACAATGGTGTGCTAGTTAATGAAGAAAGGAGGAGAAGGCATATAACAACCAATGATGTCTGCGGTATGTGTGGCTTGTACACGAAGATCCGCCTCCACATGCTTCGTGATTGTTTGGATGCGAGAAGAACTTGGGAAGGTCTACTTCAGTTTTGTGATATTGAGGGTTTTTTTTATCCTTCCCTCCACCTAAATGACTGGATGATTCGCAACATCAACTCTAAACTTCAAACGGGAAGTGGGGTGAAATGGTGCACTATCTTTGGAGTAGGGTGCTGGAATGTTTGGAAGAACAGGTGTGCATTTGTTTTGAATAATGAAAGATCGAGCCCGAAAACCGTTATATCACAAACTATAATTATGGCAAAGAATGTGGAGGATGCGAGAATGGCTGTTGTAGTGGGTGAACGTTTGCCGAGACAACCAGTGACGGTTTTCTGACAACCATCGTTGTCGACCATGTTGAAGCTGAACACAGATGCTTCCTTAGAGAAGGGGACCGGCCGTGCATATGGAGGTGGACTTCTCCGTGATGTTTCTGGACAGTGGAGACAAGGGTTTGACGCAAACATAGGAATTTGTTCTATTCTTCTTGCTGAAATTTGGTGCATTTTTCATGGTTTAGAATTTGCAAAACCGCTGGGAATAAGAATGTTGGAGGTAGAGAGCGATAATCTTGTAGCGGTCGCTATGATTACATGGAAATTTGAGGTGAATGTCAGCTGTCGTGCGATAGTGGGAAAGATTGACAGCTTATTGCTAGAGTTTGATTCGGCATCAGTGAGACATGTGCATCGAGAAGAAAATTTTGCTGCAGATTTCTTGTCACACCATGCATACAATTTCGAGAGAGGAGTGCATGTTCTTGAACAACCGCCTACAGGCCTTGCTATTTGGTTATTACATGATAAGTTAGGAATTTCTTATGATCGGTAGTATGTAGTTTCGTTCGGGCGTTGCCCGCTTTCATTACCAAAAAAAATACGGGTTTTAAAATTTACATATAAATACAAAACTATTGATTTGTTGATTTTGCAACCTATCAAAATTTTCACTATAATATGGCTTAATATAAAGCCTAATTAAACAAATAAAATTATTTAATTTAGCAGAATCGATTTTGTTTCGCTGCCTTAAATATGACTGCGTTTTGTTTGATGTCCGATAATGCTACGTAAGTATCAAAGTATGTTAGCGTCAAAATCTTGATTAATTGTAACATTAGAACAAATCAATACATTGGTTGCAAAATCATAACAATGAATAATTTGATAACTTATAAGTCGATTTTAAAGTTGATACACAAAACCAAAATTTATGAAAGTTTAAGAATGTACTGACAAATAACCCTTAAATTTATAGGTATTCATTAGGCCTCAGGCACTCCTAAGTCGAGAGATTGAATCAACTTATCTATATGAATATATATCATATGGTCATATTCTAATGCTTATAGCACCCTAATCTAAAATTAAGACCAAATCTTCATCCTTATATTTTAAAATGAGTGGATGAGATTAAATCTTACGAATCTCAATAAATAGTAGACAAAATATCAATAAAAGGGTAATATTGTCATTATGTTATCATATGATAATTTGTGTGAATGTTTTTTTATATCAACATAGTGTATTACAAATATCAACAATATAACATAAGAATATCAACACTAAGTACAAGAAAATATCAACACATATTTATTGAGATTTTATGGTTTTATTGAGATTTTTTAATGTATTTGTTGATAAAAATCTGGTTATCAACATTTACGAAAACTAAAATAAAAAATACCAAATTTCATCATCCGAACGTCGTCGGAACATATGCAATTGAAATCTCGTTGGAATCCTTATAAAATTATCTTTAATTTGATATATTTTTTTGCGAAAAAATAATTTAAATCGAGAGAGTTACGTAAATTTAAAGTTTTAAGATGATTTTAATGAGAGGGAATTGACATTAATACCCTTTAATTTTATTTATTAATTTTCTTAATTAAAAATATAATCCATGTGGTATTATTTTAACCACTGGATCTTCTAATCTAATGGCTAAGATTTAGTCTTAGTGTAGGATTGCTAATTAGTTAGTAATTGATCACTCCCCTATATATCAGGGTTATACTAATATCAATTAATTTAATTTTAAAATTTTGTTTTCTAAAAAAACTGTTTATTTTAAATTTGTATGTTCGTCATTTACATTGAATTTTATAGCGAAGTTCTATAATTAAAAAGGTGTGAAAACTATTGAAATAATATTACAATAATATTTTAAATAACATCTATTATATATTTCTCTATCATTACTCATCTCTCTAGTTGTTTCTATTGCCAATGTTGCGGCATAATGTTCGAAAAATATCTCTCAACTGATTCTTCTTGCAACGTAAAACACCGAAAAATACCCCACAACTATTAACCAGCCCATCGACACAATCTAAATTCCAGCACCATAAAAAATAAAGGTGAAGGGACTCGAAGTAAGTAGAGCCAGAGGGAGGTGCCAAATATTAAGGAATGATTCCAGGAAATTCAAGAAATTGTGTAGAAGGTGCACCGGAGGACCACCCCACATCCGAAGACACGTTGGTTAGGGCCAAATAGTTCGACTTAAATTTTAGGACCACCCTTTTCCATTACTACAAGAAATGGAAAATGAGTATGTTGACAAGTGTGTAAAAATATGCTACATTTAGTAAATTGACTCCATGCTTATCCGAACAATTCTACGTTGAAATTTTTAGTATTTATTGTGTTCAATGTTTTTAAGGGATTAATTGTTCAACTAAGACAAAAGAAGCAAAATGAATCGAAAAAAGAACAATTTTTTATTTCTTAATTTATTTGATTCAAGCCTAGAAAAAGAATCGAATTCCCTTCGCTTCCATTTTCTCCCTCTTTTCATGCTAATAATAAACTGCTACTAATTATTATAGTGATATATAGAGGGAAATCTCCAAAATGAAAATAATGAGATAAATCCAAATCTTAAGTAATGGTAGGGAATTATCTTAGATCAAAGAATTCAAAACACTATATTACTTCCTTCGTTTTACTATTTGGATTACATTCTCTTTAGTCTTTTACTGCAGTTGAATCACACTTTTACTTGTGAGAAAAATCAATTTACTACTAAATATACTATTCTATTTTACACTCCTTCCACTTATTTAATTTATTTTCTTATTTTATCTCTATCTCAACTACACAATAGAGCGACGGAAGGAGAGTCTCAAGTCTGAACAACGATTTGGTGGAATGGAATGGAACTGAATGAGCGTTATGTAGTACTGCTATGGAACGTAATGAGTGTTATGTAGTACTCCTAGCATAAATTAAGTTTGGTTAAATTCCCAATAACAATTTGAAATTGAATTTCTTATAATTGACATAGTACTATACTAAATTAGCACTGGTGTAACAGCTTTAGTAGTAAAATGGATTTACATAGATAGAAATCCAATTTCCTTTTGTAATTACACTTCCACTGGCAAATAAGAGCAAAATGCCCTCTATTAGTATACCATTTCACTAATGCTTTTTTCATTCTGTTATACCAACCCATATTACACTGTAATACAAACATAATTACCCACTAATCACCATCACATCACAACTTCATTACCCTGTCCCGCCCGCACGTGCACACTCATAGACCCAAGTCTCCTGTGCCACGTGCGACCTAGCCCCGAGTAAAAATTTAGTAGTCCGAACACATTGCCCGCACTTCAGAACGGCTTGCTCATGTATGGCGCGAACAAGTCGTGCACCGACTCCATCGGATAATTCCCGTGGAACTGCGACCCGATCAACGCGCTGTCCATGAACCCGAAGGGGAAATCCAGCGTCGTTCTCTCCCACTCCGATAGCTTAGGCGCGCTCTCCACCTCCGGAGACAGCACGTGCTCGGAGCAGCTCGAGTCCGTGTGCAGCCGCGGCATCGAATCCGAGGGGTCGAGGTACATGAAGTCGTCGTACACCACCGGCGAAGATTCCGGCACCGACTTCAGGATCCCCTGCTTAGTGTCCTCCTCCGAGGTCACCACGCTCGCCATTTCTCGGCTGCCGACGCTCGCCTGCTGCTGCCGACGCTCGATCGTGCCCTTTTTGTTGTATATGCGGCAAAGCACCCAATCATCCAGCTGTAAAGATCAATTCGCAACCGTCAGATTGACACGAACCACCAATCATTTTTGTTTAAACGCGGATTTTTAAGAGATAAGAAGGAATAATCGGTTGAATAAATTATTCAATCAATTAATCGGTTGATTCAATTATTCAATCAATTGATCGGTTGATTCAATTCCGATTTCTTAATTCAATTGGATTAATTTATTGAAATAATCAGGTCGGAGCTAGCTAGCTACCCACCCTAAGGCTATTGTTCTTCTTCCGAGCCGAGCGGTCGACGTCGGCGAGGCGATACTCGTGCATAATCCAGTTAGTTTTTTCTCCTCTCGGCGCCTTGCCGGAGTAGAACACCAGCGCCTTCTTAATTCCAACCGACTTCGGCTGACAGATCGGCTTATCCGCGCCGGTCGCCTTCCAGTAACCGCTGCCGGCGGCGCGGTTCGGCCTCGAGCCGTTAGGGTACTTCCGGTCCCTAGGAGAGAAGAAATACCACTCCTTCTCACCGTACAGAGCTAAACCTACAATCAATCAACAATGCAGCGGCGATTAACTAAACGAATCCACCACAAATCAACAAAATCGGAGAGATTTACATGAATCGCAGCTCAGTACCTGGTAATTCCCAGGGATCGTACTTGTAGAGGTCGATTTCGGCGATGATCGGAACGGAGATCGACTGAGAGGCACATTTCCGGCACAAGTAGTGCAGGACGAGCTCCTCGTCGGTCGGGTGGAACCGGAATCCCGGCGGCAATTGCAAATTAACCGCAGCCATTTCCTATGAATAACTTAAATTATTTAATAAATATACGAATTCTCTCTCTCTCACTCTCTCTCTCTCTCTCTCGGTATCTGTGTGTGAAATTGATTTGGGGGAATTGTAGAGAGTGCAGGGGAAGGAAGAGAGGAGGGGTTTTGTGAAACTTAGATCGAAATGGAGGGAGGGGTATATATAGGGGATGGAGGGGGTACGTGGCGTGGTTTTCTAGAACACACGTGGTTGATAAGGTTGATTGGGGACACGTGTCGAGCGAGAAAGTGGTGGGTCTGAGCTATAGTGTGATTCTGTCATTGCTTACGTAATGGGTTTTGGACGGTTTTGGCTGTGAGAAACGGCGTTGCGGTGACACGTTGGAGGGTCATGCAAACGGTGGCGTTTGGACCCTTGTTTAACCCCTGCACTTTTTCCAAATGTGTTAGTTAAAAGTAGATATAATATATTATAAAAATAATAAATAAGGTTAAAGAGATAATGCAATAAAATAAATTAAAATGATCGATTTTGCTAAAAAAATACTACAAAACAACTCATTTAGTTAGAGACATTCCAATAAAAATAAGACTCAACTAATCTATTGGATAATGATAATGAGTATCTACTTTTTGTGTAGAGTCGTAGACTTGAAACTAGTTATTTTAGAGAGAAATTATAAATTAGCTCTTTATATAAGGATATAAAATGTGGTTATTGTTTTATTTAATCTGTTATAACATGACCAGAGATAGATTATATATAGTACTGGAATTTCCCTTTAACTCGATAATTAGTTATGATTAAAGCTGTTATTGATCGGGATGAATTGCTCAATTACGATAAATTTGCAACCAAACCTACATTTTTTATGTGAATTGTCCTAATTGAAATTAACTGTGACTCTGTGAGTAATCACACTCACACCCACCAACATCTATACTCGTGAATTTAGTCTTAAAATTTCTTATTAAGGTAAAAATAATTTTTTTGTCAACGTTTTTAATCATTGTAGCCACGTTTTGTTTTTATAATTAATATGAATATGAACATGAACATGAACATCAACATCAACATTAACGTGTCTATAGCAATGTATTATTCGAGATAAAATAAAAAGCAGCTATTGTAGTTTGCACAAAATGAGATACTAGTAGTATATACAGTATATGGTACTCCATTCTTAAGCCTTGAGATCAATTGATGAGATTGAATAATATATGCACGATCTAAAAATTGGATATCTGTATATTTCTTATCCCTGTACATATTACTTTTATGATGCAATAATAACATTATTATAACATAATAATTTTGATATGTTTAATTAAGTCAAAACGGTTGTGGAGGATGGGCATAGTTATAACTTATAACTTATATATATCTGTGACACCCAAGTACTACTATATATATTCCAATTAAATTATTCATTTTCCAATTTCATAACTATTATTTTTCAAATGCCTTTTCGTATTTCGGATTCTATCATATATATGCATTTCGATACATGCATCTATAATTTTGGTTAGTACTATTCTGTTGTATAGTAGATAACCAGTAATATATCACGCAATAAATCATTTAATGAAGATGTTGACTATGGAAATTTCAAGTAAACCATCAAACCAGATAATCACATGTACTATTTCCAGTCTAAAATTGTGTGAATAGTCTTTGATCCAATAGTAGTAAGTAGTAACACTTGTTCGGTCAAGGGAATAATTAATGTTGTTTTAGTTTTACATATTAGTTAAAAATTCTTTTTAATTATATGAAAAGATAATACGAGTCGAATCAACAAGATTCTTAAATCCAAAGCACACATTAATTTGTTAATAATAGCCAAAGAAAAGCTTCATGCCCTTTGGATGACCTACTAGTAAAATTATAGTCGTCAAACGTAACACCTAAATAATAAAAGCATTTCGGTCGAACTTAATTTTGTACAGTAATTATTAGATTATCTATTATCTACTATCAAAACAGTGTATTTTGGTAGGTATAAAGTTGCAATTATTTATTTTCGTTTGTCCTTCTGCCCAAAACCGAATGTACATGTCATTCAAAAAGTAATGAAGCATCCCGTAAAAGAAAAGAAAAAAGATGTTTACTTATTCTTGTAAAGAAAACAATAATTTTCCGTATTAGTCCTCTAAAGGAAATGAAAAGATGTTTATTCTTGTAAACAAAACAATAATTTGCCCTTTTTAGCAGTTACACCTTTTTGAAGTTGTGACCTTCACCGCTTAAAACATGTGGACACGTAAATTAAAAAATTGAAAGATATAGAGGAAAGTAGTTAAGACAAAGTTGCTGAAGTGGTGGAAGGAAGATTCACATGAAGCTTCATAATAATGATCCAAGTGAAGTGAACTGAATTGTGAAAAAGTGGCCCACTAATTTATAGTCGTCATCCACATATTGACAAACCATCACCAGAAACGCCCGCTTTGTGGGCGGCGCCGCTCCCACTTAAGCCTTCCCATATCTATATTAAATTATAAACTAGGAATCATTTTTAGTACTTGGATGAATTGACGGTTATTCTGAATTCGAAAACAAAAATTGACAATATTTTGAGAATGTTATTTTGTTATAATACTTTTTGAAAGATTATTGTGTGTGTCTAAAGTGATATACTCCATATTGCACTAGTGAATATTGTGAAAAAATGTGATATCCACTAATTAATGGAGTACTATTTAAAAAAAAATATGGTTCGACATTTGAGCGGCAACAATAGCATCGTTTTGATTAACTAGATAGTTTTTCGTAGTTCTTTAATTTCTCCTCCTTAGTCCCTCAGCAATGGTCACTCATTTTCATTTTAATTTGTCCCTCAATAATTGCTGCACTTCATTTTTACCATAAATGGTAAGTAGGTCTCACATTCCACTAACTCAGCTTACTGATCATATTTTATTATAAAATTAATATAAAAGAGTGGGTCTCACGTTCCATTAATTTTTTCAACCAACCTTTTTTTTACATTTCTTAAAACCCGTGTCCAGTTAAAGAGTGACAATTAATTCGGGATGGAGGGAGTATTTTTTGTTTCATTAGATCGAGTTGTTAAAAATAGTCTGATATGAAAAAGAATATACTAATATCACTTATGTTATGTGTGTGTGACTGAAGCATGCCCCACCCAATTGATTAATTTAAACCTGGATTGATTATCATAATTTGATAACAATATCATCGGCGAGATTTTGTCCATGTGATTGAAGGAAAATTCCAATATTACCAATCTATTTCAATAAAATATCTAGAAAATTTTAATTGGTTGTCAAATTTCAGTTTGACTTAGCTCAAGTTGCAGCCGCCTTGATGCTCTTCTTCATGTGATTTTTCTTGTCTTTGTTTTCCATCCAGAGCTAAGATCTTTTCACATACTCCACTCCGTTAATTGTATATATGTTATTTTTCAAATTGTATTTAATTGGCTAAGAACAATTAAACGTGAACAATAAGATGAAATTTACATTAATGTATAGATAAATCATAGTACTACTATATTCTTTATTATCCATCTTTAATAAGTATATTTTGGTAATAATATAACACTGTGGAGATATGCTTTTGAGGGAGTATAACTTAGAAGGCACAATGCAACTTTTTTAATGTAGTAGTATTGACTGCATTTAGTAATTCATAACAAAAATTCATGTTGTATGACATATTTGCAATGTACTTCTGTTTTTTTATGTTTCAATTTAGACAAAATCACCTAATTTGATTCATTTAACTCAATGGCCATGACACAAGAGCCATTTTAGTAGTAACTTTTTCATGACAAAATTGTGGATTCTAAACATAAAAATGAACGGAAAAGAGCACGTGGGGGTTGGTTTATAATTATTCACGCGTGCAAATGTTAGTTAAACTGTTGATATCCATCATCAATACAATTTTCTCAAAATTTTATCTTAGTCAAATTGTACATTATATTTATACCAGTATAGGTCAGTCTAATTTAATACAGAAATTGACATTGTGATTCAATTTGGTTTTGACTCTGGAATGCAGTGTGTAATCATAAACGTTTTAGCCTTTTAGGGCATAAACAACGGCTATCGAAGAGCACGTACGCCGACTAGGCTCTCCCTGCCACTCGGGCATGTAAGATCACACCGATTTACTGTCCAATAGGAGCCTGTTAGGTAATTGATGAAATAATAATTAGAAATTAGATTATACTCCTACTAATAATTATTCGCCTTCCTGCGACATTCTCCCATTTGTTACTATACATCTTTGTTTTTATTCTTATTTTTCATCTATAAATACACTCATTCCCTATCTGCATTTTTGATTATGTAACCTTCCTTATTTTAGTAAAATTTTAGTACTTCATAAATAGTACTATCTCCGTCCCACCTTAAGTGATCAATTTTTCATTTTGGGTTGTCTCACCTCAAGTGATTAATTTTTTTTTAGCTAAAAACAAAACTTCAAGCATCTCTTATTTTATTCCCGCTCTCTTACTTTATTCTTTCTTTATTTCTCTTACTTTTTTCTCTCTCATACTTTACTCTCTCCACTTCAACTCAATACATATCATTTTCTTAATTCTCGTGCCGAAAAGAAATCATCACACGAGATGGGACGGAGGGAGTACTTCATTTCCTACCAACCAAGTTGAGGCCAAACTTTTAAACACGAAGATTAAGAAATTATATTGAATGGATTAAATGAAAATAAAATAAAATAGAAGAAAGGAATAAAGTATGAGAGAGATAAAAGAGAGTAAAATAGACGATTGAACAAGATAATAGTGATTAAATATTTTATTTTTGTCAAAAAAAAATAAGTCAGAGATAAGTCAGTAAATGGAATTTTCATTTATTTATTTGCGTTTATTTGATGCACCCCACACGGTATGTTGTCTAAATTGCCTTTCTCAAAATTATATCCCGCCATTGATTTGAATGAGGCGAATCGGAGATCTAGGATTGGCGTGCGTTTTTCTGTGAAAGCACTTGCAAATGAGGAGCTATATCAATTTTGGGGGTGATTTTCAAATATCAGGAGCAAAAGGGTAATCTTTGGCATAAATCTGGATCCGAATTCCAAGGCAAGAAATAAATAGCAGCTCATTCGGCTGTTTTGAATTAGGCGCATTCTTCACTTGAACAGTGCAGGCTCATATATTATCAGCGGGCTTCAAAGAAATTAATGGAGTAACCTGAACAACCAAATATATTAACTCCAAAAATTACACGCATATCTGCTCATATCTGCACATCTAGTGTAACTTGAACACGCATGTTTCTTAGCGTTCAACGTTGTTGGTGCTTACATTTATTTTTTTCCCCGCTATTTTACTAAATTATGTACTCCTACTAATTTACTTTATATTGTAAAATATCATAAGCTAAGTTTTTATTTATTTCTTTCTCGTAGAGGAAATGAGTTTTTTGATAAACTTGACAATGAATTTGTATTGCGTCACTTTTGGATATTGACAATGAATATTATAATTAGGATATGACAATGAATAGTCTACATTACTGATTCTAATCATGTTCAGATGATTCCTTGAATATTCCCTAGCAATATAATTGGTCGCTTACCGATTAGTGATAATGTAAAATAACGATCGAATTGATTATAATCCATACCTTCCGAACTAGGCGTATTGATTATTTTTTATACATATAAATAGGGTGATTAGTTTCAATTAATACACGGATTTTCACTTATTTTTCAACTTAACATGATTTTTTAAATAAGGTGATTAGTTTCAATGAATATCGAATAGTCCCCTCCTTTTCTATTGTAAGTAATAATTTTATTCACATAAACCTTTTATTTTCCGAATAAAGTCCAGGTAAGCCTATTTTGTCGTTATTTTCAGAGTCACGTGTTTCTTGACTCTCAAAAAGCAGCCGCAACTTTTCAACCGATAAAAAATAAATTAGATTATCCATAATTACCAAAACTCAACCAATGGTTAATAGGCCGAGTACTACTTTTAATAAATAGATTTAAATGACTATATTAGGTGTTGACAAGTATGAACGGTGGGCATGATCATAATCATCCCACTAAACATAGTATAATTAGTAATTAACTATGGTTTAACTTTTAAGGATAAGGGTAGGTATGTCTACACCTCTACTTTATTACTATATCGAGCTGGTTGTCTAGGTGAAATGAATTCGTGCTAATTAGCCTTTTAAATCATTTATTGCCATTTGCTTCAAAGTCATTGTGATTGAGATGTGCAATTCTCACGTTTGGATAATTTCCAGCCGTCATCTTAATTGAAACATTTTAATTTTTAGCTAGAAATAAATCTATACAACAATAATATGACTAATCACAAAAAACAAATTTAATAAATAACAAATAGAATTAATTACTTATAAAATTAAGGAAAAAAGTCATTTCTGATTTATCTTGCATCTTTTAGAATTTGAATACTTCTAAAAAATCTCAACCACATCTACTTATGTTTATTCAATACTTCTATGTGTAATATTTTGATATGAGATAAGTAATACTATGTGTATTTAACCTTTCTATTAATGTGTACAACTATAAATCATATTTTGAATTACATTCTACCACATATTTTTTGTTGCGGGTTGTACTAATAAGAATAAACTAGATATACACAATAAATTAACGACGAAATTACAAAATCTTGTTGCAATTAATTTGTTCTTATCCATATTTTGATGCAATTATAAGCTTACCTAACACTATTTTAGTCCTAGTTAGATGTCTATTTTTTGCGTGCGCGTGAATAAAAATAAACTGATCAGGTTCACAAAATATTGAATTAGGATAAAGGTCAAAACATCCCACGATCAATTTTAGATCAACAAATTAATTTCAACTCTTGATGACTTATGTAGATAGGTATATGTAGATAGGTATAAGACCATCTCCAATGGTCGCGGCGTACATGCGGGATGAGTACCTCCACATCGGTGAATCGACAGCCCTGGAATGTCTGAAGGATTTCTGTGGAGGCGTGATAAACATTTTCGGTGAGCAGCACCTTCTAAGCCCTACTCCCGAAGATTGTCGGAATTTGATGCAGATGCACGGGGAGAAGCATGGGTTTCCTCGGGATGTTAGGCATCATAGATTGTATGCGTATGGGAGTGGAAGAACTGTCCGACTGCCTGGAAGGGGGCCTACACGACCCGGTTACAAGTCAAAGAATCCCACGATAATCCTCGAGGCCGTAGCTGATTACTGGCTGTGGATCGCGCATGCGTATTTTGGGGTAGCCGGGTTGAACAACGACCTCAACGTCTGAACTCGTCTCCACCTCTTCAACGAGAAGTGCCAGGGCGTCGGTCCACAGTCGTCTCATTTGTGGCCAACGGCAACCGGCATGATATGGGCTACTACTTGGCGGATGGGATATACCCTCGGTGGCCGTGAAGCCGACCGCCTCAAGGAATTTGCCAACATGCGTCAAGTGGATGCTCATATTCAACTCCAAAAGGATATAATTGAAGAGTTGTGGGCACGGAGGATTGCACGGCGATAGTTTTTTTTTTCTTTATTATGTACCTTTTTTAATGTAATTTTTTTTAGAGGGAACGTCTTTTTTGGTCTACGAACTTTGCCAAAGTATCATTTTAGGTGCGTGAACTTTGAAAATATCATTTCAGGTCCATCAACTATGGGTTAATATCATTTGGAGTACTTTTTAACTATTTCCAAGTTTTTTTGGACAAAAATACCCTTGATACCTTAAAGGGTATATATTTTTAATAAACTTATCCTATACTCATATTTTTTATAAATATCTTTACTATATATTTTTGATGAATTTTCAAAATATAATTTGACCTTCAATATTATCACTTAATTTTGTAATTAAGTGATATGCAAGAAAAGATCCTTATTAAATTTTTTATTATTAAAGAAAAGTTTTTTATTCAATTTTAAAATTCTTTAATATAAAAATTGAAGAAGCAATTTTACTTGCATGTCACATAATTAAGTGATAATATTGAAGGTCAAATTATATTTAGAAAATTCATCAAAAATATATTGTAAAGATATTTATAAAAAATATATACCCTTTAAGGTATCGAGGGTATTTTCGTCCAGAAAAACTTGGAAATAGTAAAAAAGTACTTCAAATGATATTAACCCATAGTTGATGGACCTGAAATGATATTTTCAAAGTTCACGGACCTAAAATGATACTTTGGCAAAGTTCGTGGACTAAAAAAGATGTTCCCTCTTTTTTTTATCTATGAACCTTTTTAAATGCAATTAATGAATTTTCCCGTATATGTCTCGTAAATTTAATTCCGTATTTTAATCGTAATTTTAATTAAGTAAATATAGTATTTTTTGAATTATTTTTATTGCTTGGTGGCCTAAATCTGATGTAGCGAGGTGGATTTTTAGTGCTGCTGACGTGGCAGGGGAGGAACTGGCTGGGCCGATTTCTGGTCGAAGTACCATTGGAGATGCTCTAAATATATTCATCACAGATAGTGCTTAAGTCGTAAATTGATTATTTGTGGATTTAAAAAAAATCTTCTTATCGATATAAATGAATACTATTTGTGGATTTTTTTACATATATATTTACATCGAATTTGTGGTGTACTATTGTTATTATAGCAGCATTTATAAAATCACGTTGTAACTAAAATTGTGTTAATAAACACGATGTATTTGCTATAATGATGTAACTGTGTAGCTTACGTACAACGTGATATAAAATTACTAAATGTGCAAAAAAAAGAAAAATCTTTTATGAGGAAGATAGCAATGAAAACTTAGATAAATGAACATCATGTGTTGCGTGCAAGCTGGATTTATCAATCAATTTGCAATCGTAGAGTCAAATCAATTTAGTGGTCACTTCCAACATGGAAATGAAAATGAAATCAAGGAATAAGGTAGCACCAAAAGCTATGCTTAAATCTTGATGCAAATGTTAAATCCACAATTAATTCATGAGCTGGACTCCCGGCGTGCTCGGGCACGGTGAGCTCGAAGAAGGCGGCGGTGGAGGAGTCAGGAGGGGGAAGGGGGATGCGACGGAGGGTTATGACGAGAAAAGAGGATGGACAATGGGAGAGGAGGTGCGCGCATTGAATCTTTCGTTTTGATTCATAGTATTGGTCGGTTTAATTGGATAGGATTAGGTAAATTAATAAGAGAGAACATCTTTTTTAGTCTACGAACTTTGCCAAAGTATCATTTTAAGTCCGTGAACTTTGAAAATATTATTTCAGGTCCATCAACTATGAGTTAATATCATTTGAAGTACTTTTTTACTACTTCCAAGTTTTATAGGACGAAAATACCCTCGATAACTTAAAGGATATATATTTTTAATAAACTTATCATATACTCATATTTTTTATAAATATCTTTACAATATATTTTTGATAAATTTTCTAAATATAATTTGACCTTCAATATTATCATTTAATTATGTGACATGCAAGTAAAATTGCTTTTCTTCAATTTTTTATATTAAAGAATTTTAAAATAGAATAAAGAACTTTTCTTCAATAATAAAAAATTGAATAAGGATCTTTTCTTGCATGTCACAAAATTAAGTGATAATATTGAAGGTCAAATTATATTTAGAAAATTCATCAAAAATATATAGTAAAGACATTTATAAAAAAATATGAGTATAGGATAAGTTTATTAAAACTATATACCCTTTAAGGTATCAAGGATATTTTTGTCCAAAAAAACTTGGAAATAGTAAAAAAGTACTTCAAATGATATTAACTCATAGTTGATGGACCTGAAATGATATTTTCAAAGTTCACGGACCTAAAATGATACTTTGGCAAAGTTCGTGCGAACAAAAAAAGATGTTCCCTCAATTAATAAATACTAGAGTGAACTTCAAAAATGATCCCTGGACTATGGGTTTATCTCGCCCATAGTCTCTGGACTTTAAAAATATCGCCAGTAGTCCCTGGACTAAGGGTTTATCTCGAAATTGGTCCTTTTGGCTTTTTTTTTTGGTACGAAAATGCCCTTTTGGGGGGTTTGAGGGTTTTGGGCAATTTGGTCTTTTTACACTTTTAACATTTTAAATTTGATATTATTTCAGTTATGTACTAAATTTGATATTATTTCAAAATTATCATTCTTCTTCCATTTTGTCATCCTTCACTTTGTTTTTTTATATCAATATTATATTTAATTTTATAAAATTAAATTTTAAATTTTGATTTTTAAATATCAATAAAATTTTTAATTAAACTATTAATTCATGGACACTATAAATATTGATTAAAACTATTAATTTTTGTTATTTAATATAATATTCAGCTGAATTGAAGAAGTATACACAAATAATATTAATCATGATGGAAAAATAATTGCTATTCTATTTAGCCTTCGTTCGGTTGTTATAATTGCTTGTGATTGAATATTATGAAGTTGACTAAAAATTTGATCCTACTAAAAATTTTATATATGAGTATTTTTGTTGAAAATTACTAGTAAATTTTGATTGTTTTCAAATTAATAAATAAAAATTATATTAGTCTTACATTAGATGCATATTTATTTCAGAATAAATCGTGTTATATAATATATTTATGATTAAAGCTATTAAATATTGATTAAAACTAAGTCATTGTCATATTGATTAAATTTTAAATATTATACACTTTCAAATATTGATTATGACTATTAATTTTTTTATTTAATAATTTTTGTAATTAAAAAAATTTATTGATATTTAAAAATTAAAATTTAAAATTTTGTAAAATTAAATATAATATTGAAATAAAGAAACAAAGTGAAGGATGACAAAAGGGAGGAAGAATGATTATTTTGAAATAATATCAAATTTAGTACATAACTGAAATAATATCATATTTAAAATGTTAAAAGTGTAAAAAGATCAAATTGCCCAAATCCCCAAAACCCCTTAGAAGGGCATTTTCGTACCAAAAAAATTCAAAAGGACCAATTTCGAGATAAACCCTTAGTCCAGGGACTACTGGCGATATTTTTAAAGTCCATAGACTATGGGCGAGATAAACCCATAGTCCAGGGACCATTTTTATAGTTCACTCTAAATACTATTACTGTTTTTTATTGCTAATATCATGAACTGTGACCAGATTTTTCGATTTTCTAATGAACTTAAAACTTTGTTGTAATAATCATAAATTTGATTGTGTTTGGATTTCCTAAAATTGATGACTCATGCGAAATTGAATCATATGTATTTCATCAGGTAGTCTAGATGGACTAATCAGACGGAAAAAGGTAGGAGTAGTAAGTAATATCGTTTCGAGTAGTTATAAACGACAATATCATTTCACACAAACATTTTGAATAAACTCCAGCCCGAGTAATTATTTTTAGATGAAATTTCTTGTTATCCATGGACGATATTCATGTTTGTTAGTCATCTCCATTAAAATTTCTTTCTATTTTTTTTATTAGGTTTGGTTGGTAATGGCCACGCATGAATCGGTAATATCTACATGATTTATCTATAGTACGAAAGTTTATTATATCGGGTCCGTCCTTAATCATAGGCTTTCGATATAAATAATCTATGCTACCAAATGATAATAACGTAACCATAAATATTATAGTAAGTGCAATTAGTTTTAATATTAATATATGCCGTAGAAAGGCTAATGAAACACGTTTTTAAAATAAGCAACATGTTGCATAATACTACTATGTGATTGAACATATCATCATTCTGCATCAGAATTTTAAATAATTTATGGTGTTACAATAAGTTCAAAGTCGCTGGATCCATTTAATGCTAGTATTGACCATGTAGATTCTAATAACTAAGCAATTTGCTGTACTTTTTAATTTCATTGTTTATTCTTGATGACAGTCAAATTTTCATTTGAATTAATGCAAATAATACTACAAATAATAATAACAATGCATAAAAAAACCATGCGTACATCACTTAACAATGTACAATAATTAAATGATTAAAATAAATATCGAACATATTACTATTAGTAACGTTATTTATCACATAAAATTTTAACTAACCACTTATAATATTTAAATTTGTAGTAAAATTTAAAAAAATCCAACCAACCAAACAAAAAATAATTGTTAAGAAATATAAAATTTAGCAATATTTTCTATCCTACATAATTTAATACAATATGGATTACATAATTTTCTTAATTCTAAACTTAGAATAAACATTTAAATAACTTGGGATAGGAGTAATTATTTTTAATGTATTAAACTCAACCCAGGCCCAATTAGCACTATTGTTTACTTTGGGCTGTTTCATGCGCCCGGTTATTATATTTTGTGTTGTGAGGACTATGCATTTAATTTTGTTCAATTCATCTTTTAGTACTAAAAATTTCTGAGGTTAACTCTCTATTATAACCTAAAATGATAAATGTATACATTGAAAAAATCGATTCAGATTTAGGAAGGACACAAATTAAATTTTTCCATAGTATGCGTTTATTCAAAATTCTGAAGTTGAGCATAAAGAACTAAGAAAATTACTACTGCATCATTTCATATAGAAACAATTACTATGAAAATGAGTATTTTTAAACAACCCTTCACAAAGAACATTATAATATTTTAATATAAAAAATAAACAAAATATTTGTCAACTTGAAAATATAGAAATTTGATACTCCATATTTGTAGCACCATTTCGATTTAAATTCAACAAAAATATCTACTTGAAAATATAGAAAAGAAAAAGTTAGAATAAAAACTACCAGAATTAGGGTGTCCATAAAAATAAAAATAAAAATAAAATCTTGAATAAATAATTAAAAAATTGATGAGTGTGAGTTAGCACAGAAGCGAGCAACTCCTCTCCCCAATTTCCCATGAAGCTACTTCCTCTCAAAATCTGGTGATTGATCGGTCACGACAAATTCATTCAACTGCATCAGCATAAAAGGGGGATAATTTCAGACGCAATTCGGCTTGGTAGAGATGGCGTCAATTTCCTGCATCGCCTCCTCCATTTCCGCAGCTACTTCGCAATCGACTACACCTCTATTTTCCCCCTTTTCCGCCAACCCCCATTTCGTTGGCTTCTCTTACCGCCGGTAGGTATTCTCGAGTTGTATGAGTATAGCTCAATAGTTTGTTTGTTTAAATTTGGGGCTAAGATTGGTGGCTAAATTATGTGTTTACATGGGATGAGTTAACTTAAAATGCCTAATTTTGAGCTTTCAGAAATTAGGTAAATTGATTTGAATACTCAGTAGTTTACTAGATATTTTGCTATACTCTTATATGTGGAATGCTTCGTATTGGAAGTATAAAATTGTTTCTATGAGCTGCTTCAGAATTATGATTTTAAAGCTCTGCTACGAATTAGTGGAATTTATTTTTTTTCTTTTACCATGAAGACCTTTGTAACAGCTTAATGATATTGTAGTTATAGTCATTGTTTGTTGTAATGATAAGTAATTGTAGTTTCCTTTGAATTGGTTGCACTATTGAGAAGAGGGTGGTGAGGAGTGAGTTATCTCGATTTCAACTATTTTTCACTGTTTTAAAGATCTATTCTTCTTTCATAGATCACACAGGGTTGGTATAAGGTGCAGTTACTCTGGCTCTGGCATTAGAGAGGATTCGAATGTCGGTACTATTGATGTTGTTGCTGATGTTAAGACTGAGCGAGTACGTTGTCAAGATTTATGTTGATCATTTGTTACATGGAGCTTATGTAGATTCGTGAGCTAATCATCAGTTGTTTGGTGACCAGGTTGTAGTTTTAGGTGGCAGTGGCTTTGTGGGTTCAGCAATATGCAAAGCTGCAGTATCAAAGGGTATCGAGGTCATTAGTCTTAGCAGGTGCAAGATTGTTGCTTGAATAATGTTTTCTCTCTCATGTGGCAGTAAAGTCCTATGGATTCTCATATAAAATTATGTTAATGGAACAAATTTAAAGTTATAAGTTCCTCTGGATGGTATCCACTGATAAATTATGAACTCTATTTGTTAACAGGTCAGGCCGACCATCTTACTCGGATGCATGGGTAGATCAGGTCACTTGGCTGACAGGCAGGTTCTTTTTTTTTTTTTGTTTTTTCTCTCTTATGCGGCTTCGACTGATATTGAGTACAGTTTGATCATTCAAATGTCAATTATGCGCGTGTGATAGATATAGTGATCTTTAAATGATTATGTTTTCAAAGTTTCATAATCCCTTCAAACTCTCAGCCAAGGATCATTGAATCAACAAAAACAAGGACTTGATTAGAACCAGAATTGAATAACTATAAATGCGACAACACAACAAAAATAATCAACGATTGTATCTCCATTTCTCCATGGATGATTTTTTGCCACAATACCTCTTTCTCTTCTATGCGCATATTTGTGTTTTTTTGTATCCTAATAAAACCTAATACGGCGTAGTAACAGATTACTGACCTCTCACAATCTTCCAACTAAGCAATGAAGATGATTGTTGATTTTCAGGAGATGTTTTTTATGCAAATTGGGATGAAGTGCTTCCAGGTGCTACTACAGTTGTTTCAACACTTGGAGGTTTTGGCAGCGAGGAACAGATGCAAAGGATCAACGGCGAGGCTAATATAGTAGCAGTAAATGCTGCTAAAGAGTTTGGTGAGTATTTGTGCCTTTCATATTATGATTTTTATCCAACTAAACATGGTAGCTTATAGAGAGACTGGTGTAATTTCTATTGTGCTTGAGAAGTTGTGTGGAATTTCTCATTCCTTTGTATTTCAATGTGGATGTGTATTTATATTGTTTTTCCATTATGAGTGCACCATTACCTATCCCTTTGCCTTTTGTAAGTAGAGCACCCCTGGCATGAGAGTGCATTATGAAAACAATAACCAAAAGTTTAATGTTATATGACGGGTACTGGGAACATGTCTTTGCTGAGTCGACATCACGTTAATATCTGTGCTGTTTATTCCGAGCTGATTGCGATTGTCTGGACAATGGTAGCATACAATCTATCTTCTCTGCTTACTGAGCTAACTAAGTTTAGGACCACCGTCATCAAACTTCAAAGGCATGCTAATATATTAATCAACCCAAATGCTTTATCTTGACTGTATTATGATTCATATATTATCACTCTATTATTCTGTCATGGCCTTGATTATGCCTGTGCTGTGTCACATTGTCTGGTGGTTTGAGTTCATTCAATCAGCTTATTTGTTCATATTTATTTAGTTGTCAATATGCTTATCCCAAAAAATCCATACTAAGTCTACTCGGGAAGTCACCATGAGTCTGCTTGCTCGTTTTTCTTTCTCTCTTTTTTAATGTTCTCATTTCCTAGCGAACTAAACTTAAGAAGATATATCCAATTGGCATATTAGCAAGTCAAGAAAGACGTTTTCAGTTTACCTGCCATCAATATTGATCAGTTTACTTTCATCTTGACACAGGTATTCCCAAGTTCATATTGATCTCGGTTCATGATTACAATTTGCCATCCTTTCTACTATCGAACGGTTACTTCACTGGGAAAAGGAAAGCTGAATCCGAGGTTCTGTCCAAGTATCCAGCTTCAGGTACTTGCAGACACTCCTTTACTAGTATTATTTATCACATCAGTTTGGACAATACAACATTGATGGTCTATGATGGAACTTGGGCAGGCGTTGTTTTCAGACCGGGGTTCATATATGGGAAACGAAAGGTCGATGGTCTCGAGATTCCCCTGGACTTAGTTGGGGAGCCAGTGGAGAAACTTCTCAACGCTGTACAGAATTTTACCAGACCTTTGAACTCTCTGCCTGCCTCTGATCTACTGTTGGCTCCCCCTGTCAGTGTAGACGACGTTGCGTTCGCGGTAGTAAATGCCGTCTCTGATGATGATTTCTTCGGCGTTTTCACCATCGAGCAAATCAAGGAAGCTGCAGCAGCAGCAAAGGTCTGAAATGTTTTTTGTAGAAACCTTGCAAGACTTGAGGTCTTGTACATTGCATCATGCAATAAACTCAACTTAAGAATGATAGCTGTGATGACTGATGTATTAAGGTTTCGCTAAGAATTTAGCAATCAATCCATAGCTAGAATTTTCTGATTCATATTTAAAGTTTGATATACACTTAACTATTAAGTAGGATAGACAAAACTTGCTGCTCCTCACAATTTTATCTTAAATTTTTTTTAAATATTTTTTTTGTATTCTAACCTAAACAGTTACTATTATATACTATCCTGTTATATGTAATCTATCTTCATAATTTTCAATTAATGCATCTCGTTTCCTAGATAATCTACAAGACTACAACCTCTTCAGCTATTTGTTTGAACTAAATACCGGTATTACCATATTTACCGTACCAGAAAAGCTAATTAATTTTCCATATTTTTTGATATGGTATAATACTACCTTATAAGAAGATGCTGGTAAGTTAACGGTATGATTTTTTCTAACCAAGTCATTCTAATCAATAATTTCTGGTACAGAGTGAATAAAATTGACAGGAAAACATGAGAACTAAAAGACGTGAAATGCATAAATCGCACAATTATGGTGGCCTGTTTAAAAACTCCACATTGATGTTTTGAGACAAGGAAAAAGCTTAGAATAAGGCATGAAATCACCAACAGTAAATGAATTGTCCCATCAACATAAGCAAGCCACTATTAAAATAAAGTACATAGCCTTCTAGTCTTTGAGCTCCAAAGAAATATCAATCCATTCTTCCCTTGAGAATTCTCTCCGTAACTTCAGTCGGTGTGCTGTTGCAATTATACAATATTCATTCAAACATTTAAGGTTCTGAATGAAATTACTTAAAAGTGACTTGAAAGAATGAGATTTCATCACAAAAATACTTACACGAGGTAAACATGTCCTCCCCAGCCACTCAAGCAGTCACGGTCTACTGACGATATCAGAGCTTGTGAGATGGTCTCGAACAATTCCTCAGCTTCCTGAATTTTGGCATAAAATTAAATTTTAACATGTGGATTCCTTTCGTTTGTATTACACGAACTTGTTTTTAAGCACCAAAGTATTCATTCTCTGATTTAAATCATTTGGCGACTAAAGCTAATTAGTCAGATATAAGCAGCATCAAGTATAGTAGCAAACCATGTCAGGTTTGAACATTGATTCGCAGGCACCATAGAGTGATTCAGAGGCAGTTCCAGCGACAACAAAATCTTTGGCAAGTTCCCTGCATTCATATGGAAAGAGAAGAGTTAAAAGAAAGAAGGAAATGATAATATCCCTGGATAAGCATTACCCAAAAAGATGGAGGGCATATAGTAACACTAGTAGTAACCAAGTAAAAATATAAAAGAAATAATATTAACAACCTCTCAACGAGCATCAAAGCGGTATTTTCTTCAGAGTATACGAGAAATTGTTAAAAGATTTCAATCTCCGTCTCATTTGAAGAAGAAACTTAGTTATTCATTGTATATATTAAGCCTCAATTGCTTCCAAAGAATTGAAATGCCTCCATATTTTCACATTGAGCTATAGTTTCTACATCACTTGCAATATAAGGGGAAGACCCATCAAATCATAATGGCATAGTAGTTAGGCCACAGTTTGAAGAAATCTCGTTAGCAAAGAAAATGAAATGATAAGAAGACGAAGAAAAGGAGTTTAGCGTACTTTGCCCCAATTGAATCCATGGTGCAAATGAAGGGTTTGTCATCATCTCCCAATCCAGCAATAACAGGTTGGCAAAAGTATGGACCAAATCTGAACCAAATAAAATGAAATACATTAGATATCCGATCCTTTTCTTGGACAAATATGCCACCTCCAAGTCCAGAAATTAAAGAGCAGAATATAAATTTTCAAGGGTAAAACATTGTCAACTAGTACAAAACAAAATATATGGAGTACAACTTAAGCCCTCCACACAAAAATGGAATAACTAGAGGTGGTAATGGGAGTTATCGGATTGAAGTCATTGAACTATTGAATCCAAATCAAAAGTTGCCCGCATCTACATTTACCAAAGACAGGAGAATAATCTCTGAAACAGCTGTGGACAATATCAGTTCCAACCACACTAGACATAAACTCTGGAATAGTCTTATGTACCTTTTCTCGTAGAGAACTGCGGATACGAGGCTAGCAAATGTTTCAGGCTTCATGTCCCTCTCTTCCCTAAGATGATATAACTTGTGCCGGAATACAAGCCTCTGATACCTTCAAGTGGATTCAACCAAAACACAAATCAATAGGCCAGATTACAAACTATGCAAAAAACATAAGCATGCATATAGTGCATCATAAACATGCATAACTGAAGTACCAACACTATCTTCACATGCGTCAAAACTAGAACCATTTTTGTTTAATACTCTCCTCAACCAAAATCCTGGACAGTGAGACATAAATGGCTCTCAATGCTGGCAACTAAGAGACATGTGGGGTGTTATCAGTAAGGTTTCTGAAATAGTGCATGTACATTTTCTCCTAATTTTTTATTGATCCGTGAGGTGTTAAGCAATGGTTATGAGTCTTTATGTTCATAATTTGTACAATAATCGGTAAAAAACACATGCATTGTCAAAATCATTATTTTTTCTGCAAGGGAGCTATAGGCTATAGCAAATGTTATTAGTGGAGTATCATTCTGAGCACCATATATACCATCTTTTTTTAAAGCCTGTGTGAAAAGCAAAGAACTGGAAAACAATTTTAAAAAAACGCAAAGAATTATCATCCCTAACCAAAATCGATGAGCGCTGGTAAGAAATTGGTAAAGTAGATGAGCTTACAGAGTTTGGGCATCAGTAGCGAGGCCAGCAAGACCGATGAAGAGCTTATGGTGGATCCTGTAAATCTTCTGAAAGTCGGTGGCGATCGTCTGCAGCTGCACGCCGAGCCTCCGGTCGCTGGCGATGGCGAAGCAGTTCTTCCCCACCATCGCCACCAGGGCGCTCCCATTATACTCAAAGATCTGCAATTCATCCAACTCAACAAATCACATACACGAAATGGGGGCGAACCGAATATAGGGTTGTCAACAAATTCAAACACTCACCGACATTTAGATGCAGAAAATGATCAAATGCCAAAGCTTTTCTTCGCAATACTTTGTTTGTGTGATTTTGAGGGATTAGAGAAGAATATGAGCTTCTTTTGGAGCGCGATTGCTTGAAAGAGGGGACACTCCGAGTCCGACCGCTTGAATCACCCGACCCGGCTCCGAGTATTGGTTCATGACAATTGGGCCATTTAAGTGGGCCTAATATTTTACTCCCTCCGTCCCCGATTAAAAGTCACACTTTTCCATTTCAGTCCGTCCCCAATTAAGAGTTACACTTCATTTTTACAATAAATAGTAAGTAGGTCCTACATTCCACTAACTGAATTCACTCACATTTTATTTTAAAACAATATAAAAAATGGGTCTCACATTCCACTAACTTTTTCAACCAACTTTTCTTTACATTTCTTAAAACTCGTGCCCGGTTAAAGTGTGACTCTTAATCGGGGACGGAGGAATTAGTTTGTTTTTCGTGAAATATCCAATATAAGAGAATTTACAAAAACTCTTTTTTTTTCTCAAAGTCCAGAATTTATCTATTGTATATTTTAATAATAATAATACTATTCCGTCCACGAAAATTTGTCTCATTTTTTCATTTCCGTCTTTCCCCCAAAATTTGTCCCATTTCACTTTTACCATTTTTAGTAGTGGATCCCATATTCCACTTACTCATTCCTACTCACATTTTATTATAAAACTAATATATAAAAATAGGACCCACAATCCACTAACTTTTTCAACTCACTTTCCATTACATTTCTTAAAACCCGTGCCCGGTCAACTGGGACGAATTTTTATTGACGGAGGTACTAATTATTATTATTATTATTATTAAATTGCTGGAATACGATACGACACCACATCATGCATTTAATCACAATCATACATTGTATCTCCGTCCATTAAAAATCGACATAGTCGTGTATGGCACAAATTTTAATGTGCAATTAGGAAGGTAATGGTCTAATGGAGGGGGGGGGGACACGTAAGAGAAAGTGTTAGGGGATTGTGAGGTCCACATTATTACCACTGCATTGAAATGTTTAAAACTTTTCATATTTAAAAATTAATCTAATTTTGATGGACGATTCAAAATGATAAAACTGATCTATTTTTAGTGGACGAAGGTAGTACGGTATTTTGAATTTGTATATACAAAACAAATCCCTATATATTACTCTCTCCATTTCATGTTTAATAGTCATTTTTCTATGCTGGAAAGTTCCGAGTAGTGGTGGAGCCACGGTGGGGCATGCCCTTGGCCCCCAGCCATTCGCGTTTACACTATAATATATATATTCAGAAATTGTTGTTAAAGAATTTGATAGTGCAGTTGGCAGTTACACTCAGACTTTGGATCATGCTTGCGGTGAGGTGCTGAGTTCGACTATCACCCATACCATAAATTTTTTATTTTTAATATTTGCCGAATGCTAGTACTCCTTGTCTCCTTCATTTCTTGTCAAATCATTCTAGATGCGCTATACTTACCAAATGACTTTTAAAGATTATTTTAAAACTTTTACCAAATGCTATATTCTAATTTCTTTTTTGTCAAATTATATATTAGAGATGTGCTATTTTTATCCAATAACTTTACTGCCAAATCGTTTTTCAGAAGTGTATTATAGTAGTACTATTTAATCAATGACTTTTAATGGTTATAGTTTGAAAGGATGTTATTTGTTCAATAATTTGTAAATATTATAATATATATTATATTTTAAATTACTTTTTTTATTGCTATTGTAATATAATTAATAGTTTCATCAAAGTTTTCCAATATACAATTAACCTATTAGCTTTACTTATAAAAAACTTAATTTTATTAGTAGGTAAAATTCTTTTAAAGGTAATCACAAAATGCTTATATCAATTATTCTCGATTAGATTAAGTTTGCTTGATATGCATTTATTTGTTGAGTATTACATATCTGAAACCATACCCTTAATTTTTAGATCTTCTAATTCTAAATGCTGAAAAAAAGGCAAAACATATAAAGGTCTTACTACGACTAATTTCTATGACAAAACCATCGAGAGATACCTGGTTGGCTCCGGCACTGGTTCCAAGTTGATTGAGTCATTTTTATTTTCGTCAAAAAGTAATTATTTGTCTTGCTTATTCTTTTTTCATCTTTCTTATTTTATTCATCATTCTAATTTAACATACTATTCTTAAATTTTGTATTAAAAGAAATGTCTCTGATAACAAGAAACTGATAGAGCAGTAAAATGCCATTTAATGTAATTAATTAATTAATTGAGTATACTAGAGTGGATTGATCCCAAGTGGATTACGTGTCCTATACACGTTATACAAAATTTTAATATAATTAGTTTGACCTCTTAAAACAAGACTTCTTTAATATTTTTGGTGTATTGTTAACCTTTTTTAATTAACGCAATATTTCCCGCATCGCCCTATATATTTGGTCCATCTATCCGTACTCTATATGACTTACCTTCTCCTTGAATTCTGGTTTGCAAAATACTATTTCAGCAAATTGTCTGACTATTTAAACAAACATCGATCAATACACTTAGTCATTAATTTTAGTTTTTATGCATGCATCACGTAAATAAATTCAGACACGGTATGCTGAATTTTTTCAAAATGAACTGAGAACATTTTCAGTCGATATAATCAACCATTTTCAAAATTTGTGAGATTGATCAAAAATTGACCAAACTTGACGGTTTTCTAGCCACTTGTATTATTATTATTTAGTACTTCATTCGTTCCACGAGAGTATGTGCTTTTAGTTGGGTACATATTTTAATGCACAATTGCTAAAGTAAGAGAGTTGTAGAAAGAAAAAAATAATTAAAGTATTATTAGAGCGGTATTAGAAAGAAAAAGAATTTCCAAATTTAGAAAGTGCATACTCTTATGAAATGAACTAAAAAAAAAGAGTACATACACTTTTGGACGGAGGTAGTATTATTTAATAATAATAATAATAATAATAATAATAATAATAATGATAATAATAATATTTATTATTATTATTATTATTATTATTATTATTATTATTATTATTATTATTATTATTATTATTATTATTATTATTATTATTATTATTATTATTATTATTATTATTATTATTATTATTACTACTACTACATATTGCTGGAATACGACACCACATTATGCATTTGATCGCCAGTAGAGATTACCTATTATATTTGGTGCTAGTATTATTTTCTTTTTTCATTTAACGGACAAAACAACATTACCTAAAATTTCATGTCATTATCTAAGTATACTACTACCTCCGTCCCGCATTATACAATTACTTTTTCGCACTCATTTTTTAAAAATGATAATAAATACTCCCTTCGTTCCATAGTAATGGAGTCATTTTGTCATTTTAGTACGTTCCATAGTAGCAGAGTCATTTCCCTTTTTAGTAAAAGTAACACATTTCTTCTCACTTCATTTAATCTCTCTTACTTTATTCTCTTTTCATCTCCCTACCTTTCTCAACCTCTGTGTCGAAAAGAAATGCCTCCACTACTATGGAACGAAGGGAGTAGTTAAAGTCGAGAAATAGTAAAATAAGAGTAAAATAAGAGAGAGAATAAGGCAGAGAAGAGTCTTCTTTACATTATTCTCTCTCTTACTTTACTATTTCTCCACTTTAACTATTTATTACTCCACCCGTCCACGAAAAATAGGGTACTTTGTGAATGGTACGAGTTTTAATGTAGAATTGGTAAAGTAAGAGAGAAGGGAAAAAAGTAAGAGAGAAGTAGTGTTAGTGAAATGTGTGATCCATATTATTAGTAAGAGAGAAGTTGTTGAAAACTTTCTTTTTTTGAATGTGCCAATATTTTTCGTGGACAATAAAAAATGGCAAATGTGTCCTATTTTTCGTGGACGGAGGAAGTATCATTTTTACAAATGAGTAAATGAGTGTAGAAAAGTAAATGTGACAATTAATGGACGGATGTAGTATCTATTATGGAACGAAGATAGTATATTATAAAATGATACATTGGGGTCCATTTGTCACGATTGTATGTGTAGTAAAAGATGTAGTATCAAATGAAGTAGATGTCTCCGATGTTTAATCGCAATGATAAATAAAATATTGTGAAATGGTATAAATCTGCGAAACAGAATCACAATATAATATAGTAAAATGCGATTTTGTGGTTGCATAAACAAAACCAAATGCAACGCGTGTTTTATTAATTGAGCATACAGAGTGGTTACAATTGGATTGCGAGTCCTATACACGTTCTATAAAAATTTAATATAATTTTCTCTCAAAACAAAAGAAAGCATTTTCGATGTATTAGTGACATATTTTAATAAATGCAATATTTTCGGCATCACCCTATATATTTACTCCATCTATCTAAATTATGACTTACCTTCTCTTTGAATTCTGTTTTGACTTCATGTGTTTTCTTATGCTATAATTGGTTTCGTGCATAATCTAAGTGATACTATAATTTGTAAAGAGATGACGATGGGGTGGGCGTTGGTGTTGGTGTTGGCCATGGCGGCGACGGCAGCGGCGGCAGGTGGTGGCGGCGAAGTGAGGTATGATGGAAGGTCGCTCATCATCAATGGGCAGCGGAAGCTTCTCTTTTCTGGCTCTATTCATTATCCAAGAAGCACTCCCGATGTATAATCTCTTTCCTATCTATCCCTCACATGCATAAATATATATAGAGATGTAGTAATTAATTATGCATCTTTACTACAAACTGCTAACTAAATCTTGCCCAATTAGACTTTTAGATTTGATGTACAGATTGACATCTTTTTTACATGCAGCAAGTCGACATTCGTATGTTTTAATCTCGATTGATATTTGTATGTTTTAATTCCGGTTATGATGATATTATTTATCATCTGTTGACATCATATATGGAAATCTAATAAATGTGATTTAGTTTGCGGTTTGTAGTAATGATGCAGTTTGCAGTATAGTGCTATATCACTTGAAAACAAAATCAAGTTTTTTATACTACCTATTATGCCAAAATCAAAGCAATGGTGTATTATGTAAAAATGATACTCTCACATCCACGAAAATAATATTAATTGTAGACGACACGAGTTTTAATGAAAATTTGATAAAGTAAAAGATATGAGAGAAAATGTAGATGAAGTAGAAAAGAGAAAGAGAAAAAGAAAAAGAGAGAGAGGAGAAAAAGTGATTAAAGTATGAGTGAAAATTTTCATTATTGAAATGTGACTATTTTTCATAGAAATCTCAAAATGATAACATGAAGCTATTTTTCATAGACATAAGGACTAATAATATTACTGTTACTTATTTACAAAATGTGCACTAGAAATAGTCATATTTTTTGACGATCCATTAAAATTAGTCTCTTTTATATGCATTTGATGATTATGAATGTCCATTAAAATTAATCTCTCTTATACGAATTTTATACAGATGTGGCCATCTTTAATATCTAAAGCTAAACAAGGAGGACTTCATGCCATTGACACTTATGCATTTTGGAATCTACACGAGCCCAGGCCAGGCCAGGTATGACTATTGATCATTTTCTTATAAAAACAAGGTCATGACAAGTATGACTACTAATCATCTTTTAAGAACCTTGGACGTCCATAACATTGTACTCCTCCCTCCATCTCATAAAAGTATGAACTATTTTCTTTTTAGTCGGTCCCACAAAAATATAAAAGTATGCTCTCTAATATAGAAAACTTTTTTCTCTCTAATGAGGTGAGATTCATTCCAATAACAATATTTCAACAATATTTTCTTTGTATTTCTCTCTTACATTACCAATTGTGCATTAGAACTCGTGTCCAATCAAGAGTGCATACTCTTTTGGACGGAGGGAGTATATATAAATATAGGCGATTTCATTTTTAGGTGATTTGTGTATATATACACTCCCCCTGTCCCAATAAAGAGTCCCAATAAAGAGAGTAAAGTGAGAGTGATGAAAAGGTAGAGACATGTTATTTCCAATTTAGGAAACATTTTATTTTTAATAGAATAATCTTGAAAAAAAAACATTTCATCGTCAATAGAATAAGTATATCACTTTGCTCTTAGTACTCTACTACATTATTAACACTCCAATTTATGTCTCAACTTTACAAACACCTTATACATTATATTTCGTTAATGTACTAATTTTATGGAAATTTCAGTATGACTTCAGCGGAAGAAACGATATAGTGAGATTTATCAAGGAAGTTCAATCTGAAGGCCTTTATGTTTGTCTAAGAATAGGGCCTTTTATAGAGGCCGAATGGTCTTATGGGTAATTAACCAAATATTGACTAGAAATTCCGACTTATTAGTTCAAGATTAATCGGCATTGCATCGTAACTGATATTTAGTAATTTGCGTGCTATAGAGGTCTTCCATTTTGGCTCCATGACATTCCCGGGATGGTATTTCGTTCCGATAACGAACCGTGGAAGGTATGTACTGTATCTTTTTTCAATTCTTGGTAGTTTAGTTACTCGGTAGTTGTGTAAGACGTGTTACACTATGTTATATAGTTAAATCGAAAAATGTAAATAAAATAATATTCCTATATTACCCTTGACGCGACAGATTCACATGCAAAATTTTACGACAAAGATAGTGAATATGATGAAATCCGAGAATTTATTTGCGTCACAAGGAGGACCTATCATACTATCTCAGGTTCAATTTCTCTCTCCATTTCTCTCATTTTTCAATTATAATAGGCATTGAACATAAATAATTGCATCATAGATTCTAAAGACACTGTCTAATAGACCATTGTAATCTCTTGTAATAAAAATGGTATGATTTCAGATCGAAAATGAATATCAAAATGTGGAAAAGGCATTTGGCAACAAAGGGCCGCCTTATGTCCGTTGGGCCGCGGAGATGGCTGTGGGCCTCAAGACCGGCGTGCCATGGGTTATGTGCAAGCAAGATGATGCTCCGGATCCCGTGGTAAACTCCATTTCTCAATTTCCTAATTAATGTTTGATTTTTTCAAAATATTGGAATAATTCATATTATAGGAAATTGCAAATTAATATATGTCATCCCTAACCCTTTTACACCAAA
This sequence comes from Salvia hispanica, assembly GCF_023119035.1. Taxonomy (NCBI): domain Eukaryota; kingdom Viridiplantae; phylum Streptophyta; class Magnoliopsida; order Lamiales; family Lamiaceae; genus Salvia; species Salvia hispanica. Next base: position 50,874,302 of record NC_062968.1, read on the forward strand.
CTAAAACTCATTTATGCCATGTCCAACCATTTCTCAGTGTCATGTGGGCCTCAAGACTGGCATACCTTAGGTCATTTCCGATCATTTACAACAATCTCAAACTCATTTTTGAGTATATGTCACACCAAAAAGTAATTTTACTCCAACAATTTACACAAAACTCAAATTTTATAGTACCATTTTTTAGTATGTGTCTCACAAAAATTTTGGCCGTAGACCCATATTTGGTGTTGTTCTATAGGAAAATGCAAAAATAAGTTTGAGTCTGTAGTATAATCGGAGAAATTTTCTAGACTAAAAAATGATTTTGTGTATGGTTGACGATGACCTAGTATTACGCATTGAGCATGTACACTTTAACATATTCGAATCGAATAGATGAGTCTAATACTTTCATACACATGTATGCCAATCTGATGTACAAACAAATCACGATCAATCAAAGAAAACTAGAAAATTCCTGATTGATAATACACATTATATGTATGACAAGGAGCATAGTTCTAAACTGTGTTATGAAGTTCTAAATTTAGCTATTACAACTATTTCTCTACTATGGAGTATATACTAACCGACTCTTGGCCCATGTTTAAATTAACTTATTAAAATCTAATATTCTATGAATCTTTCAATACATCTACAGATTAATGCCTGCAACGGGTTGAAATGTGGGGAGACATTTGTAGGACCAAATTCACCAAATAAGCCAGCAATTTGGACTGAAAACTGGACACATTTGTAAGAGATCAAATATTTACATTATTATTTATTACTACTATATATTTTACTGTTTTATAAGTTATATCCATGAGATGTATAAACCACATTTTGTTACAATGAAGCTATGATGTGTACGGTAATATCACCAAAATCAGACCGGCTGAAGACATTGCATACCACGTCGCTCTATTCATTGTCAAAATGAACGGAAGCTACATAAATTATTACATGGTATGTTCCAATTTCCGACCATTTTGACACTACTATTACCACTCGTATTTCGACTACTATTACATGGTTGTTTGGCTTTCTAGTATCACGGGGGAACCAATTTCGGAAGGAACGCTGCTGCATTTGACATAACTAGTTATTACGATCCAGCTCCACTAGACGAATACGGTAACTACTAACTAACTAACCTCAAAATCGAAACTGGTGTTACAAAATTAAATATGATGCGACAACAAAATTACATTGCTTCGGATAAATCAATGTTGTTTATTTACACTTAAAATAGAATGACTTCATTTTGGTGTAACAAATAGTATTTGATATTGTCATATTAATTTTGATTTTGACCATGGTAGAAAAATAGCAAAAAATTAAAATGATGTCATTTTATATTTCATTTCAAAAGTTAGAGATTAACTAGAAGTTAATGAAAAATTGCGATGTGGATGTTAAATTATCTGTTTCTTTTTGCATCTAATTAACTTTCCATAATTCATAGGTTTAATCAGAGAACCAAAATGGGGACACCTGAAGGAGCTTCATGCAGCAGTTAATCTATGTTCAGACACCCTACTACATGGAACTCAAACTAACATCTCTTTGGGCGCACTGCAACAAGTAAAATTTTCGACTATCGAATAAAAAATTATTTTTATTTTGAGACCGAAGAACTCGTAAATTTATTTATTTTTTTAAATTAACAGGCGTATGTATACAAGGGAGTGAAAAACGAATGTGCAGCATTTCTTGTGAACACAGATGGCGCAAAGGATGCAAGCGTCCAATTTCAGAATCAAACATATATAATTCCTCGAAAATCAATTAGCATATTGCCCGATTGCAAAACAGAGGCATTCAACACAGCAAAGGTAACACATTAAGTTCTCACCATCAACGTGTGATTGCTTATACTCCCTCTGTCCATGAATAGGTGAGCAGTAAAGAAAGTACGAGAGCAATGACACCAATGGTGAAGTTGGATTCAAAAGAGATGTGGGAAGAATTGGATGAAGCAATTGCAGTGTTTGGTAATACCTCTTGGAAATCAAATAGTTTGCTAGAGCAAATGAATACCACCAAAGATACATCTGATTATCTGTGGTACACTGCTAGGTAAAAAATCCAGATTATTTCATCTAACTTATTAAGTTTGTTACATACTACTTCTATATTCCAACAATTAAATTGGATAACTCGAAATTCCGACCTCTTTTTCTATTATTATTTGCAGTTATGAGCAATCTGCGGAGCAGTCTACTATGATAAGAGTGAATTCTCGAGGTCATGTGCTGCGCGCATTCGTCAATGGAGAATTTATAGGTGAGATAATATTTAATTTATTACTAGATAAGAAAGATATTAAAAATGTAGAAAATTCAGACAATAATAGTATTGTTTTGATTTAGGTTCGGGACATGGGACTTTCGGAAATCAAAGATTCATTTTGGAGAAAAATGTTTCTTTGAAAAGAGGAGTAAATGACATTTCCTTGCTAAGCATAATGGTTGGCTTACCGGTAAATTGACTTGATCATATTCACCTTTTGAATTTCTGCACAGTTTTTTGCTATCCATTAGGCGTTGTTCTCCTCGATGTTTTTCGGTTCAAGTGTTTCATTTTATCAAAGTTGATTTGGCATCTTTTGGGTAGAAGTCATTATTTTTTCATTAGTAAATTTGTGTACTATAGGATTCAGGGGCGTATATGGAGCGTAGAGCATCTGGATTAGAGAATGTGGTAATAGGAGGAAAAGACTTGTCTAACCTTTCATGGGGATATCAGGTATGTATAAATTCGTGTGAGACCTTCTCATCTTAAGATGGGTCTTGCTATGACCCTCCTCTATTTTACGACATTACCCGGCCGCTCCAAAATTGCTTAAATGCCTTCTTGAAATTTGACTATTTTATTGGATTTATTGCAATGCAAAGGTTGGGTTAAATGGAGAAAACATGCAAGTTTACACACAAGATGGATCACAAAAAGTAAAATGGAACAAATTTCCCTCTTCTTCTCGGCAACTTAAATGGTACAAGGTATGTAAGAATTATTACCAGCAATGCTCTGAAAGCAAACTGTCGAAATAATCATGAAATTATATGTATTTGTACTAATTATTCTTGATGACTTTTTTGGTAAAATTGTGTATGTGATATCTCAGCCGAAATATCATATGTGGGTATCATTGTAGACGAGTTAACCAACATCTTCTATTCATAAATGAAACGATTTTGTTTGGTTAAAAATATCAACAATGTATTGCACATCTACATCCTGATTTTTTCACCCGTGAGATAATTATGAACAAATCGATACTTTATGATTTTTCTTACTAATTTTTAAAGTTGCAGGATAAAACAAAATTTTACTGTAATATTTCTTGGTAGTTTTCCCTATATTATATATTAATTTATTCCAATAATATAAGTAATTAATTTTTTTTATTGCATTTTCTTTTCTTAGTCAAAATTTGATGCACCCAAAGGCAATGATCCGGTTGCACTAAATTTGGGGTCAATGGGGAAAGGGCAAGTTTGGATCAATGGTGAAAGCATCGGTCGATATTGGATCTCATTTCTCAACTCTCAAGGCTCTCCTTCACAAATATGGTAATCGAAATGTTTTTGTAGCTATTTTTGTTTTGAACTGCAACCCTAGCTATTGTTGTTATTCGTCGTCTTTTTAACTTAATTGATTTTTATAAAAATTAGTAGAATTTCTTGATCATCAATTGTTATAATTTAAATACTTATACATTTTGCAGGTATCACATACCAAGATCATTCTTGAAGGCCAAAGATAACTTGTTAGTAATGTTTGAAGAAGAAGGGGGCAATCCTCTAGGCATATCAGTAGATACTGTTTCAGTAGCAGTCGCATAATTATCTATTTCCTATCAATCTTCATTTGTTTTGCTTTTGTTTTGTTTCACCGCAAGATAAGAATCATGTAACTAAATTTTCTACATCTGAAACTATATATCACAATTGTTTTTTATATTTACACAACATATGAAATAGCTTAAACATCAGACCTGTTTTGTGAGTCACTAACTATTTAATAATGATTAACATCGATTTTCTTGTGTTACATTTTAACTAAAAATCATGAAACCAAAATAAATTTAATAATAATAAAAGATAAATGGAAAATCAGTTAATAATAATTCTCATTCACATATCCATGTATGATCTATCATAGAGATGAAGAAAATCTCCAATTCTTATGAAATACTTACTACATTAGTAACAAATCAAAGTTTAATTCCAAACATAAATCCATAAAAAAATGAAATTAAATCAAATCATAAAATCCCAAGCAAAGAACAAAATGCAGACATAGAATAGATATTATATTCCATCTACTATATATATTCTATGGTAATATTAATACCATCATCACGAGATCAAATTTTGTAATTATATAAAGATTTGCTAAGTTAAATTGGATCCGTAACCCCCCTTATTTGATTGATTTCCGATAAAATAAAGTGTAAAGCGGCCCAAGAGTCGACACTTCTATAATTGAAAGGGGAATATTTAATAATTTTAATATAGTACCATAAATATTGGAGTACTATAGTCTTCCAATTACCCATATGCACTAATATGAATATAAGTTCTTACCTTTCTTCTAATTTAGTTCACACACTAATTTAAACATTTCTTTTCAATATAGTTTTTGAGATACGTACTAAGCTAAAATAGTACTACTTTTCAAAGTGATTTTCGGACATTCTAAGTCACCATTTTTCTTTTCTTTTTTTTTTCTTTTTTTTTTTTCTAGTAGAGTCTTTCATTTAAGTCTAATTTTTAAATTTTGGAATTTTCTGTAGAGACTTTCATTCTAAATCCTTAAATTTTGAAATATCTCTCTCAATTTAGATTTGCTTTATTGTTTGGAATTTCTATAAATCATAGATTGTGTAAATGGAAAAACTCAAAAGAACAAGAGTAGTGATAAACGTACGTATACGTATGTACATAATCGAACTTTTTTAAACATTTTACATTGAAAATCATTTTATAAACATTAATTGATTTAAAATAAATTTCATACTAATCATTTTGCAACACTTCAAGAAAGATTTAAAATTTATACTTAAATATTTGTATATTTAATAAAATATATATTTTCTACTAAATATTGTATATTAATTCAAATCATAGTCGAAATCATGCTACGATTCGACATAAAATTTCTATATCACTTCTTTGTTATTGCTACATATATTACAATAAATAATAAAACTAATTTTTAATTAAATTCACTTAAACCTAAAAATTTTTAAAATATTATGTACATGTACAATTATGTACGATTATCTTTTCTCAAAGAACAAAAGAACAATTAGTAATATCCTTACAAATATAAAAATAGCAATTTAGTAAGGAAACAATAAATTAACAGAAAACCGGTTAAAATAAAATTGGTCCGGTTTGAATTACTCTAATTTAAGAGTATATATACGAGTACGTACAATTTAAGTAAATTATCTTTATTCATTAGTAAAATGCCATTTTGTGGATGCATAAACGAAGCAAATGCAACACGTGCTCTGAGTTAATTCCCTTAAATTAATTAATTTAGTTACGTACACGTTACACTCGACACAAAAGAAATCGTTTTTAGTGAATTGATGATCTTCTTAATTAATGCAGCATTTTCGCAATGTCCCTATATATTTACTCCATCTATCTATAACACTATGACATACCTTCTCCTTGAATTCTGTTTTGACTTCATGTGTTTTCTTATGCTATAATTAACCAACTTGGTTTCGTGCATAATCTGCGTGATACTATAATTTGTAGCTAGAGAGATGGTGGGGTGGGCGTTTGTGCTGGTGTTGGTGCTGGCCATGGCGGCGGCGACGGCGACGGCAGCAGATGGTGGTGGCGAAGTGAGGTATGATGGAAGGTCGCTCATCATCAATGGGCAGCGGAAGCTTCTCTTTTCTGGCTCTATTCATTATCCAAGAAGCACTCCTGATGTATAAACTCTCTCTCTCTCTCTCACTCTCACACACACATATGTATTCCATATCTATACATGCATGAAAATAAAATCAAGTTTTTCATACTCCCTATTATGCCAAAATCAAGACCATGATCATGACCACATCGTTGCATCAATGCACATTAACGCTATTATTCATTGACAACACCAAAATTTGACGGGTGTGCATCAATTAAGCATTGAATTTGTCTAGAAAAATACGAGACAGTTGGGAATTTTTAAAATTTTGTGATGTGTCATTTAAAAAGCGTGGAACTAAAATTCGACAAAAATTCATGATTTTATATGTTATTATCCCATCTGAAAAATGATGATATATATAAAGCTAGTTATTTAAAACGTGTACCAACAAGAAATGATTGGGTTATACATAATACTATATCAGTGTCAAAATAATCTTACTTTTCTATTTTGGGTTGGCCACTGAAATTAGTTTCTATTTATACAGATGTGGCCGTCTTTAATATCGAAAGCTAAACAAGGAGGACTTCATGCTATTGATACCTATGTATTTTGGAATCTACACGAGCCTCAGCCAGGAAAGGTACTGACTATTGATCATCTTTTTAAAAACAACATAGACAAGATATGCTCTTTGTCTGTGTATATACTATATTACTTAGCTTTTTAATTACTACGTAGTACATGATTAAAACTCCACTTTATATCTCAACTTTTCAAACACCTTATATGTAGTACTCCCTCCGTTCCCCATTAAGAGTCACACTTTTCTATTTCGGTCCGTCCCCAATTAAGAGTCACACTTCATTTTTACCATAAATGGTAAGTAGGTCCCACATTCCACTAACTCACTCCACTCACATTTTATTATAAAACCAATATAAAAAGGTGGGTCTCACGTTCCACTAACTTTTCAACCAACTTTTATTTACATTTCTTAATACCCGTGCCCGGTCACACTGTGACTCCTAATCGGGGACGGAGGGAGTAACATTTTATTTTACTCATATACTAATTCTGTGGAAGGAATTTTCAGTATGACTTCAGTGGAAGAAACGATATAGTGAGATTTATCAAGGAAGTTCAATCTCAAGGCCTTTATGTTTGTCTAAGGATTGGGCCTTTTATAGAGGCCGAATGGTCGTACGGGTAATTAACCAGACTCGAATTTCCAATTAGTTGAAGATTAATCGACATTGCATCATAACTAAGTAGTACTACTTGCTTAAAAACATGTGTGTGCTATAGAGGCCTTCCATTTTGGCTCCATGACGTTCGCGACATTGTATTTCGTTCCGATAATGAACCATTTAAGGTATGTATCTTTTTTCAATCTTTGGTAGCTTTGTTATTTTGCAATCGAATAAGAAGTGTTACACTTAATATCTACATTATACAGTTATATACAAAAATAAATAAAAGATTAATCCTGTTTTATCCTTGATGCGACAGATTCTCATGCAAAACTTTGTCACGAAAATAGTGAATATAATGAAATTCGAGAATTTATTTGCCTCACAAGGAGGACCTATCATACTATCTCAGGTTCAATTTCTCTCTCCATATATATCTCTCATTTTTCAATTATTGTAGACATTGAAAATGAATAATGATAGCGTGCAATTTCTAAGGATGCTATCTAATATTCTCTCTGTTCCATAGTAATGGAGGCGAAACTTTTCAGCACGGAGATTAAGAAAAATTGTGTTAGGTGAGTTAAGTAAAGAGAGAATAAAGTTGAAAATGAAAAAGGTAGAGAGATGAAGAGAGAAGAAGAAAGTAAGAGAGAGTAAACTAGGTGTGGAAAAATGTGTTGATTTTTACTAAAAGGGGAAAGACTCTATTATTACTATGGAACGTACCAAAATGACAAAATGACTCTATTACTATGGAACAGAGGGAGTATATCATTGTATTGAGTAGTTGGATCATAGCCCCTTACCATAAAAATGGGATGAATTCAGATTGAAAACGAATATCAAAATGTTGAAAAAGGTTTTGGCGAGAAAGGGCCACCTTATGTTCGCTGGGCTGCGGCGACGGCTGTGGGCCTCCAAACCGGTGTGCCATGGGTTATGTGCAAGCAAGACGATGCTCCAGATCCCGTGGTAAAGTCCATTTCTCGATATCCTATTGTTTGATTTTTCTCAATTTATTAGTACTTCATATTATTAAAATTGTAAATTAGTATATGTAAAATTGATGTTGTATACAATTGTACCATATAATTTAATTTTCGACTGCTGAGCTTTGCAATCAGCACTCCATAAGTTGAATTTCAAGGTAACATGTTAAAACAAGTTAGAAATTGGCGTCAATCATTTAATCATAATTACAAACATGGATATAGATCTAGATCCACATTTATTTCCATGATTTGATCAAATTCTATCAATGCATACATGTATACTTTTTGGCGCACAATTCAATCAGAAAGAACTATGAAATCTTTGATTGACCATACATATTATTTGTGTGACAAAAGAATGGTTTTAAACTGTGTTATGAAGTTCTAAATTTCTGCTACTCCATATTTTTCTGTAATAAAGAAATATTAGCATTAACGGCATCATATGCTTATATACTTTTTTGTCTATATTAATAATTAAAATTCAAATTTAATTAAAGTTTGTTATCCTAGTCTAGTCTATGTATATTTCAAAACATTTGCAGATTAATTCCTGCAACGGATTGAGATGCGGGGAGACATTTGTAGGACCAAATTCACCAAATAAGCCAGCACTTTGGACTGAAAACTGGACACATTTGTAAGAGATCAAAGTATTATTACCATCGTATTGTTATAAATTATTTGAATACATGAGATGTATAAACCTACAATTTTTTTGCAATGAAGCTATGATGTGTACGGTAATGCCACCAGAATCAGATCGGCTGAAAACATTGCATACCACGTTGCTTTATTTATAGTAAAAAAGAATGGAAGCTTCATCAATTATTACATGGTATGTTCGAATTTTTGATCATTTTGACACTAGAATTACCACTCATATTACAACACTACTATTACATGGTCTATTTGAGTTTCTAGTTTCACGGGGGTACCAATTTTGGAAGAAACGGTTCTGCATTCGAGATAACTAGTTATTACGATCCAGCTCCACTAGATGAATATGGTAACTAACGTCTTATGTGATTTCCTCATATAAATTTCGATTTGGACTTTTTTGGAAAATTTCATACACTTGAAAAGTTATGAGATCGACCATAAATTATCGAAAAATTATGATTCAAATGCCGACTATCTTTTCTTTTTTGCGTCTAATTAATTTTCCAAAATTCATAGGTTTGATCAGACAACCAAAATGGGGACATTTGAAGGAACTTCACGCTGCAGTCAATCAATGTTCAGGCACCTTACTATATGGAACTCAAACTATCATCTCTTTGGGCGAATTGCAACAAGTAAATTCTTCAACTAGTATTTTTATTATGAGAATGGAGAACTCATAAATATAATTTTTTTTTCTCAAAAATTAACAGGCCTATGTATACAAGGGAGAAAAAAATGAATGTGCAGCATTTCTTGTGAACACAGACGGGGCACACGATGCAAACGTCCAATTTCAAAGTCGAACGTACGAAATCCCTCGAAAATCAATTAGCATATTACCAGACTGCAAAACGGAGGCATTCAACACAGCAAAGGTAACATATTAGGCATGTTAACTAAAAATAATTCAATCATTTTTGTCTCTTATACTTACCAATTTTATATTAATATTTGTGTACCTACTAACAAGATTTTAGATATCTTGCTCTACCATAATATTAAAAGCGAGTCCCACTATTTATTTTTGATATATTGACGGATTGATTAAATTGAGATCGTCTGATCATCATATCCTTGAAATACTTTAAAAGGTGAACAGTAGAGAAAGTACAAGAACAAGGACACCAGTTGTGAAGTTGGACTCAAAAGAGATATGGGAAGAATTGCATGAAGCTATAGCAGTATTTGATGATACATCATTGAAATCAAATATTTTGCTAGAGCAAATGAACACCACCAAAGATACTTCTGATTATCTATGGTACACTTCCAGGTAAAAAAATCAAGATTATTTCATATAACTTGTTATATATGTTTGTCACATTACCACAAATAGTAATGAATCTAAATCATAACTCGAAATTCCGACTTATTTTTCTAGTTTTATTTGCAGTTATGAGCAATCTGAGGAGCAGTCTTCTACTATAAGAGTAAATTCTCGTGGTCATGTGTTGCGCATATTTATCAATTGCAAATTTATTGGTGAGACAATATATTGACTTTATTACTACAAATCTCTTTATAAGAAAAATACTATATGTAGAAAATTAGAACAATAATATTGTTTTATTTAGGTACGGGACATGGGTTTTACAGAAATCAAAGTTTCAGTTTGGAGAAAAAAGTGACATTGAGAAAAGGAGTGAACGACATTTCGTTGCTAAGCATAATGACTGGATTACCGGTAAATTGACTAAATTCTATTTGTATTTGATTTATTATCAAGTCGACTGGTGCAATTTATGACTCATTTAAAGTTTTGAAATTCGCTGAATTGTTTAAGGCTGTGATTTTGTTACTATTATTTAACTTCGTGAACTTTTGCTTGCGGTTTTTCGGCTTGAGCGTTTCATTTTACAAGAAATGATTGGGATTTTCTTGTCTAATTACTCTTATCCAAGTTCATTTAAACATCTTTAGGGTAAAAAATATTATTTTTTATTTGTACCTTTGTAATGGTGAAAATTAATTACTATAAATCAATCTTGATTTAAAAAATGGCATTACAGGATTCTGGAGCATATATGGAGCGTAGAGCATCGGGATTGGAGAATGTGAGAATTGGAGATAAAGACTTATCTAACCTTTCATGGGGATACCAGGTATGTATGAATTCTTGTGAGATCTTCTCATTTTTGAGATGGATCTTGCTATGATCCTCCTCTAATTCACGCATTGCCCGCTCCAGAATTGCTTAAATGCCTTCATGAAATTTGACTATTTTATTGGATTAATTGCAATGCAAAGGTTGGGTTAAAGGGAGAAAGCATGCAAGTTTACACAGAAGATGGATCAAGAAAAGCAAAATGGAACAAATTTTGCTCATCTTCTCGGCCACTGAAATGGTACAAGGTACGTAAGTACTTAAATCGACAACGTTATGAGGGAAAATTGACAAAAAAGCAAGAAATTTAGGTTTGTTCGTAATTATTCCATGACGAGAGAAACGATGGCCTCTATTCATGAAGAAACGATTTTTTCTAGTTAAAAATATCAACAATATATTACACGTTATCGATCGTTTTTTTCATTGTGGAATAATTATGAACAAATTCAAATTTTGTGATTTTTCCCGCTGATTTTTAAAATTGCTGGATAGAATAAAATTCGGCCAAATCCTTACAGTTTTTTTTTTCCCGGTAGTTTGTCCTATATATTAGTTTTTCCAACAATATAAGTAATTAATTTATTTTATTGCATTTTCTTTCTTAGTCAAAATTTGATGCACCCAAAGGCAATGATCCAGTTGCACTAAATTTGGGATCAATGGGGAAAGGGCAAGTTTGGATCAATGGTGAAAGCATAGGTCGATACTGGATCTCATTTCTCAACCCTCAAGGCTCCCCTTCACAAATATGGTAATCGAGACGTTTTCGTTGCCTTAGGTAGCTATTTATGTTATGAACGACTGGTTTGTATGTTGTTCGTTATCTTTTTGACTGGTGTGTTTTGTCTTTTAAATTTTAGTGTCATTTCTTGATAATCAATTGTTATAACTTAAATACATAAATGTTTTGCAGGTATCACATACCAAGATCATTCTTGAAGCCTAGAGATAACTTGCTAGTGATATTTGACGAAGAAGGAGGCAATCCTTTGGGCATATCAGTAGATACCGTAGCAGTAACATACTAACAATGACATAATTAAACTATTTCTTGTTAATCTTTATTTCATTTTGTTTTGTTTCACCACAATAAAATTATCATAATATTAGTGAATTATAAAATGTGTCAAATTTTGTGATATCCCCGTGACTAGATATTAGGGCTCGTTCGGTGACCCTTAATTGGCCAAAATGGAGATCAATGCTATTAATGCGTTTCGGTGTTCCGTAGATGATTATGCATTAGCCAAAATAATTAATGATTCCCACTTGATTTTGCATATCTGCTCCGCTACAGTAGAAGCAGATTTGCGTGCAAGATTACCAAATTGACCCATTAATTTTTCATTTCCCCCATTCCCAAAGTGCTGTCATTTTGTAAGTACACTTCAACATACTTTCTCTCTCTAGTTCAGAAATTTTAGATCTGGTATGGAGTGTAACAGAGTTCTTTGCAGAATCAAACACTTCGTAATCCTCCTCACAACCAACCCAAAGTATCTTATACCCTGACCTGGCGGAGCAACCATTCATCGTCATTCCTACAGTTACACGTGAGAGGTTAGCAATGAATTCCACTTTTGGCAAACTGAACGGAAGAAGAAAAATGTTGCTATGGGAAGTCTTGCAATTACAGCTTCAAAGAGGTCCTCTGGAAAATCTTTATAAATTTCTTGCACACGATCGTCGCACAGGAAATTAGGAACCCAGGACAAGAGCAGGAAAGGGAGGTTGTCGAACGATCTGAGAGGCATCTGCCTCGCGACAGAGATTCCACCGACGCCGAGGACGGTACCGGATTTGTTGACTAGTAGTATGAGAAGGTTGCCTTTCATTCGATCCAGCGATGAGAAGGAGGCGTGGCTGCCTCTCGCGCGTCTATATGTGATTAGGGTAGTCGGTGGAAATTGTAAAAAATGTCAGGGACATTATTACCCATCCATTACCTGTTATATGGTCAACCACACCCACAAAGTAAAAAACTGAAGCTTAATTAGTGTGAACCAAACGATGCGGAAGAATACCAATATGGTGGGGTCACCCACATTTATTTCTACCAAATGGAATTGTGGACAACGTAACACGCCCTTAACATCTTAAATATCACGATTGTTTTTTGACATTATCACATGTACAGCCGAAATGACTCAAACCACCGGCAGATCCAGGGGGCAGGAGGGGACGACCGCCCCTTCCCGGCCGTCCGGCGAGCCTAAATGTCCCTTATAGTCAAGCCGGAAAATAGGAAAATCCCTCCCTTTATTCAATAATATGAGTTTTCAATAAATATAATAATGAAATTAGTTGTCTAGTGGTTGTGTTGTTAGTCTTTTAATTATGAAGTCTAGGGATCAAACCTCATTGAGACCATTTTTTATTCTTTTTATAACCATTCTTTCTTTATCTTATCAACTCATATTACTTATTATTACCCTATCAAATCATTAAAATACTTTTATGAATTTATATTTTTATTAATTTACACATATTGGTTTGTTATACTTACTATTTATTTTTTATTTCAATAATTTTTTAAAAATATTTCATACATTTTACTATTAAAATACTTATTTTATGTGATATTTTATTATATATTTATTATTTCTATATCAAAATAAAGGTTTGTGTTAAAATGACAACACCTCTTAAAGTGACATTGTGACATCACGTATCCAGCAATATTACGCTAGACAGCAATCTATAGATTGACGTCTAGCGTATTGGATATTGCTGGCCGAGAAAAATTCTTGTATAGTGTATTGGATATTGCTGGCCGAGAAAATTTACCCTTGAGCATTTTTTATGATTGACACATGACAGCTAATTTTTCGTCCACGTGTACAAATAATTGGTTATAAATAGTGGTATGGTGTTACTTTAAGAGGTGTTGTCATTTTAACGCACCCCTCAAAATAAATATTTAAAATATTTATGGAGTCTACATGTTTATTATTTTACTTATAATACTTTCTCTATCTCATGTTACTTGCACTATTCTATTTTGGCTCGTCCCGAACTACTTATAATATTTTTTATTTTAATTAAGAATTATGGTATTTAATTAGTATATTAAAGTTAATTAAGTGTTCCTCTATTAAGTAATCTCTCATTATGCTTAAAATGCTAATTTAATTATATTAAAAATCAATCCTAAATTTATGATCTAAAATGAAAAGTGCGAGTAATACGAGACGGAATGAGTATTACTTTTGTATTTTTATATTTTAAGTAATATATTATTTAATTATATTATTAATAATTATATTTAATTTTTTATATTTAATTCCGCCCCTCCCGTGTTCCGGTCCTGGATCCGCCACTGACTCAAACATCCAATCTATTGGTTGGAGGTAAAATTTGGTCATTGTCTCTTGTTCCATCTCCTACACACTCATATGTTAGGAATAAAATATACTCCCTCCGTTCCACGATAGTTGAGATATTTCATTTTCTGCACTCGTTTTGAAAAAATGATAATAAATAGTTAAAATGGAAGTAAAATAAAGTAAGAGAGAGAATAATATAGAGAAGAATCTTATCTATATTACACACTCTCTCTTACTTTACTATTTCTTTATTTTAACTATTTCTTATCATTTTTTTTAAAACGAGTGCGGAAAAAGAAATGATTCGACTACCGCGGAACGACGGAAGTATAATTACGACTATAAACCAAATAAACACATAAATTATTTAATCAATTTGATAAGATATGTATCTACACCCAGGGATAATGACATTGACAAGTCAGATATTTTACTATATAACCCTGATACAATTTACAATACGAGAGAATGTATAAAAAAAAAAGTAGTGGTCTAATCATATCCACATAGAAATCGAGTTAGGGCCTAAATATAAATTACATGGAATCCCAATAATGCGCAACTACAAGAATTGAGTTAGATAGTCCAAAATATAAGCTGTAGGAAGCCCAACAATATACAACAATAGGAATCAAACTTGGAACAGAGTGGATGATCTACTCACCTCCCTTCAAGCTTCATATTAAACACGTGTACAAATTTTACTATACAGACTACTTTATATTATGAATAAAATTAAAATTTTCAGATAAATAGTTGCATTTTCACAAAACTTCAGTCCTCAACTAGGATTAGTTACAGGTTGAAGAAAGTTTATAGTACAATTCATGAATTGTAAACAAAAATCAAGTGTCTCTCACACAATTTATTTCAAACAACCAATTAGTAAATTGCATGAATGTGTTACAAAGAATCTACGTTGTACAGAGAGAATATTGTTTCATCACCTAAATACTCATTTCTTGAATCTACATTTGCTAGATCAAGCAAGCTTCTCTAGCAGTTGTAGCATGAACCAGTGAAACAAAACCATCACCATGTCCAGATAAGCTGCTTCAACTTGTAAGCAACAACCCCGATTTTCGCCCTTTTCAGCAACGCACCGTCTCCCTCTAATCTTCTCATTTACCAATCAATTTTCTTTTGCTGCGGGGAATTCCCTTTGTTTCTTGTACTACCTCGCTTTTAACTTGAATCTCGACTGAGCTTCTTCCTTTGTCAGCCTCCCAGACGCTTGGTGGCAACATAGCTTTCTGAGAAGGGAGTTCAGAGATGAAGAGCAGGGTCTGCGCCCATCCAGCATACTTCCCATATTTGCTCACAAAAGCATCCGCAACACGACTGCAGATTCGTGGTGTCAAGCTGGTGCCTGCCAGTTCAGGAAGGAGATACCTGGTAGCGATCTTTTGCAAATGAAGATTAGTAAAATTGATCAAATATGATCTCTCTTTTCTCTTTCCCCAAAATAAGAAACATCAAGCATAGGAGGAACTGGGATGTGTTAACAAACCTTCCACACATGAGTATCGACAGGAATGGCGTGATGATGATCCAAAGCGAAAAGAGCAATGCACGCAGCAACCTTCGGGCCAACACCAGGTAAACTACAGAGACCGCCAACCGAGTCTTGAAGATCTAGTTTACGAAGAGAAGCAAGCCACTCCTGACCCCCTCCAGGCTTTGATTGCAAAGCTGCGACAGTGCCAACAATATATTTAGCCCTGATCCATTTTCAAGACAAATTTATAAAGCCTCAAGAAGATGGTAAGTAAGCATTGTGGCAATCATACTTCATTATCAAGAACAGCAATTTGTGAGAGAAGGAAACTCCTGAATCAAGGCTGCATTTTTACCCAATTTCTCACACCCAATCAAAAGGAAAAAACACATAGATTTTCATTAACTCAAATCATTAGCAAGACTACACCAATAGCTCATCAAAGCACAGTTATGAAGCAACCATGAAGAAATGTCCATAAATGAATACAATTAAATGCAAGTTTCTATCAGAACTCCATCAAATATGCATAACCAAATCTAAATAAACTTCAAACAAGCTAAATAAATCAAAGTCTACCTGTACCCAAAACCAGCCTCTCGAAGCTCGGCCTCAGACAGCAGCGCCAGCTTCTCAATCGACGGAAACTCGTAAAACTCGAATTCTCCCACATTCCCCAGAAATCTCCCCTTGGACGAGATGAAATCCACCATTTTCGTAATCCTCTGAATATTATTATTCGAGGAGCAAATAAACTGGATCAGACATTCCAAGGGATCCTGCCGCAAAACCCTAGCCCCCTCCAAATGCAACGCGAGCTCAGCAAACCTCGAATCGGCGGCCCTAAATTCGTCCCAAATCGAATTCAGCGAAATGCCCATGTTCAGAAAATCGAAAAGCTCGGTCCTTGCGCGGTCCTCGTCGTCCGTGAAATGACAGAAATACCCCACGCCGTTGTCTTCGAGCTGCTTGAGGGAGATGAGGTGGGGCCCGATTGGGCCGGTGTACTGCAGCGGCCCGGTTTTCTTCCACCGGAACGTCTGGCCAGTGGGGAATGTGAGCGGTAGATAGAGCTCGGATTTGGTGATGTTGAGTGGCTTCCAATTGATCTCAGCGGCGGAGGTGGGGAGTGGTTGGGGATTTTGGAGAATGTTGCGGCGTTTTGTGGAAACGGAAGTGATGAGCTTTGTGAAGGATTGGCGGTGATGCGGCGGTGGAGGGGTTGAAGGGCACGGAGTCAAGGGAGATTTTGGTCTTTTCATTCTTGCGATTGATCGCATGTAGAGTAGAAGATTAGGGATTACAGTTACACCTCTGCCGCCATTTTTGGGGAGAAGTAAGAGAAACTAAAACTTGTGAAGCGAATTGATGAAGAATAAAATGTTAACGGGTAAAAACTAGTTATAGTTGTAATTTACGTAAATTTGAGGGAGCAAAATTGCAATTTATAACGGCAAAATTATCAGATGAATTTTGAGTGGTTAATCGGTCGGGTGATTAGCCAAACAACTTTAATGCTATTGGATTGGGATATTGAACTTTAATTAATTAAAGTATAATAAAGAGAGTGCAAACCCATATATTTCTCTACTGTAAAGAAATAGTACGAGGTAATAATATTTTAAACATGTGAAAACACTCTTGGTCAAACAAACATAATAAGTAGAAATTCCTCCGTTCCATGGTAATAGAGTCATTTTAGCATTTTGGTACGTTCCATGATAATAGATGCATTTTCTTTTTTAGTAAAAGTCAACACATTTTTTCACAAATACTTTACTTTCTCTTACTTTATTCTCTCTTCATCTTTCTACCTTTTTTCATTTATCAATTTACTCTCATTTTCTTAACTCACCAACACAATTTTTCTTAATCTCCGTACCGAAAAGAAACGACTTCATTATTATAGAACAGAGGAAGTAATAACTATGTTCATTGGAGCTTTCCTAGCTTTCTCTCTTTAAATTGTGCAATGAGGAATTGTTCTTCTATTGTATTGGCAATGCATGTGGATATCGCAAGTAGTAGATTTCACTTGTAGATGCTAATCAATCATGGAGAAAACCTGCACAATAAGTAAGTTATGCGCAATATTGATTATAAATTTAGATCCATTTTTATATATGTAATTTTTGTTGCATTATTATTAGATGATGACATGAATTCCTAATATACGGCGAAGATGTAAATATCCGAATTATGCAAGATGAAAAACAATAGATGAAGAAAGATAGCCATAGATTACTTTGTAAAATTCCAAAGAAGTAGTCTCAAACACAAGCCATAAGAAAAATTAAAAAAACAGAGCTAACGGCCGAAGCAACAAGAAGATTGGTCACGAACTCTGCTACCACCATCATCATTCGCTGGCGATTTGTCAACCCTGCCTATGCAAAACGGTGCCATCACCCAAAATCCAACCAAACTCAAAGTCGCCAAAACCGCCAGCAGCCAATAATAGCGATCCAAACGGCTCTCACTCACCGTCTTCCCAAACCAACTCCCCTTCCCCTCACTCACCCTTCCCACAATCGCCACCAAAGCCACACTACTAAAATACCCGACCCCCGTCACGAAATCCGTGTACACGTCGTGGAAGTCTCTCAGGTCGGTCGGTGCCTGCGCGTGGTAGTACGTCTCGATGCTACTCCTAAAAAACACATCCACGCACGCAACCAAATAGAATTGGAACACCAGCCACATGGCGTGCTTCCGCTTCACCACGGCCGCGGCCACCGCGCAGCAGAGGATCGCGTGCGCCAAGGCCAGCGCCACGCCTAGGATGGACGGCATAGTGCGCAGGCATTTTGGGACGCAGAAGTTGCAGTATTTGTTCACGCATTGGAGGAACGCGCACGTGGCGCAAATGCATGGGGCTGCGGCGATGGCGATCAGCATTGGGAGTTGGAATACTGCTAGCGGAATGGTCATGAATACAAATTTGCGCTTCATATGATTCGCTTGGGAGACGAAGAAGGTGTTTCCAAGCGCGGAGACGATGCCTAAGATGATGAAGTTGATTGAGATGCCCGTTATGTGCCGCATAAAACTGCTTTCCTTGCCACTGCTTTCACTTTCTTGATAAAATCTGTACCCACAAAATTACAAAGTGGACTAATTATGTGAAATTTACTAAAATGACAGAAGAAGACTATTTTTTTGGATGAAGAGAGTAAATAAAAGTAGATTCAAACTGGTTTGCAAGAGAGAAAGAGACCAAATGGTTGAAGTAGTATTTAATGGAATTATGAATAACGAAAAATATACGACTCCTATTTATAACCTGCAAGGGGCGAACACTTTGAGGAGTGTAGCAAGCAAACTCCCTTTGTTCTTGGGGCCGGTTTTTGTGTAAGATGACCATCCGCCCAAAAAGGTAACGGTTACAATGGCAGCGAAGATTGCCGGAAACCCAAACCGGAAAGTCCACGACGATATCAATGAAATTATAACAAGTCCAATTGCGTATACGCAAAGGTTCTCTGCGGTTGAGCCATGCTTTTGCACGAGACCACATAAGTAAAATTGTCCCCCTTCGCTGGTTTGTTCATCATGCAAACAAGGCACACTCACGGTCAAACCGCCTCTTCCGATCGCCGTTAACGCCACTCCGAGGTACAACAGACCTCTTTGCGTATTCCCTACGCATGTTTCGTTGTATTCCTTGCATGGACCCATGCCCAGAACCGGCGGCAACGACATTGTAACAAAAACGATACCCTGACATTAAGAAACCATAAAGTTTGGTCAAATTCTAGTATGTCATGTAACTTTGGAAATCAGTCATGAATTTTAGATTTAATTAGTCTCCGTCATCTAGATTTTCAAAGATAAGAGATGGAGCAAATTGCAAAAATACCATAAAGTTTGGTTAAATTTTGGTTCGCCGCATAATATTGAAAACCATATAGAAAACCATGAATTTCTGATATAGCTAGTCTTATTAGATTTTCAAAGTTAAGTGACATACCAAAATTGGATTTATATTTTTATAGTGATATAGATTGACACGTGGACTCACCAGAGTGGAGGAGGCGGTAGAGATGACGACCACCACAAAATTTCCGAGATACTTGTCGGCGAGGAGCTGAAAGACGGCGGGTAGCATGAGGCTTGTTCCTTCCCAGATATTGACAATCGCGGCGGCATGAGTAAAGCTTAGTTTCCAAACATCCGTCAAAAATGGTTGTAAAACAAAAAATGCTCGTCGCATCAATGTGTCGGACCACAGCAATTGTACAATCCGACATCCTTTGACTGCACAAATCACTTGCATTTTAGACATGAAACATAGTACTACTATAATAAGTAAGGGCTTTAAAAGGTTTAAAGTCACACCGTTATCTCTGATGCTATTGCTGAAGCAATTTCTGATGCAATTAAACATCGTTGCATGGAATTAGGCAGTTTCACTCTCACAACAAAATGTGAACTAAAACAGGGAAAAAGCACTAATTAATGATAATAAGACATGTTTTGAGCAAAGGGTAATGCAAAATTAGGATTATCACTATTATCAACTTACATTCTTGAAAAGCTGCCCCACTTTAATTCGAAATTGCTGTTTGGATTTAGGAGTTTCAATTCGCCCCTGCCTTAAATAGAGAAAATTCTATTATAAACAACTCCCACTTTTAATATTGTAAAGAAAAAAGTTCCCACTAATCATATCCCTTACTCATTTTGGGGTTTTCTAGTTGCCTAGTATTTGGGGCAAAGAATAAATAATGTGTTTCATGAGGGTCAAATATTCAATTGGTTATCAGTTATCACCTAGAGAAAATGATATCTCCTTGTTTAGCATATTGGATCAAGTATTTTAAAATTTCGAATCGATAAATAAAAGGTGATGTTATGGGCTCACGGTTCACTTCCATCTCAAGTTATGCTTAAAGATATCGGATTCATTTTCATAAACATGCAAAATGTTACTGGTCATCTGCATTGACTAATGTAAAAAGTAAATTATGAGTACTTTTTATAACTGTATGCTCAAGTAAGCCGTTAAGTACCAACATGACATATGCATATTTACGCAATAATTTAAGAGACTCTAGATAAATTTGCAGTGGTTGTAGTTATAGACTTATAGATATATAATAAATTTACTTTTAAGATATGAGGGTAAAAATAATAATTTTCAATAATAACTTAAAGACATGAGCCATATCTTCGTTTGGTTCTGCATTATTCAAAGTAAATATGAGTGAACGGATTATCTCAATTTCTTTTTTCATACACAATAAACATAAATTTTAAAGGCTGCGACATGATGGACTCGAACTCAAGTCCTTCAGTCCAGACATTAACCCTCTACCAGACTACCACTATGCCAAATAGAAAAAACCATGTGTGTGTGAGTTGGTCAAGCGGTGAAGAGGTTAATGCCTGAGGTCAAGGTGTCAGGTTCAAGTCCTTGTCCTTTGAGATGCGACTTTTAAATTTAAGGTTATTTAACCATTAAAAAAAAAGGGAATTGGAAAAAATAGATAGGAGTATAACTCGGATAAGAAATTAAAACTTTTTGGTTCCAAAATGCTAAGAAAATCATGTAGCCCAAAAACCAAACTTCCAGGCCCAATTTCGTGAAACTATACACACCATGCCCAAATATGCATATCAATAAAAGTGTAAATCATTTAGTTAGTTAATGAGACTAATATATTATTAGTATTATATTATAGAGAGGGATTACAATTTCCAGGCCT
This sequence comes from Salvia hispanica, assembly GCF_023119035.1. Taxonomy (NCBI): domain Eukaryota; kingdom Viridiplantae; phylum Streptophyta; class Magnoliopsida; order Lamiales; family Lamiaceae; genus Salvia; species Salvia hispanica. The sequence continues at coordinate 50,895,666 of NC_062968.1, forward strand.
AAACATGCTTCAAGAATTTATCCATCATGGTTTCTGCTCAAACACCAGAAATCAACATTTCATTTTATGAATCAATTATTCAACACACCTTTTTTCCCCTTTTGTGATAAAAAAATCGTACTAGAATTTTAACAAAACCAATTTTCTAATTAAGCTAGACATATATAATTATCACTGACAAAATATTACACATATATATTCCCTCTCTCTCGTCCCAATTTGCCATTTTTGTATGCATGTAAATAGTATCTTATTTGTTTATTACTATATTTGGTAATGAACCTCACGCTAATGTATCTTAGTCACATTTTATAATAAAATTATTACTTCATCCGTTCTAAGGAAGCTGACCCCTTTCTTGCGGCACGAGAATTTATGCAATTTTATTTTGTTTGTGAAGTTGAGAGAATAAAGTAAGATAGAGAAAATAAAGTAGAGAGAAACGTGTTTCAATTTTTAGTAATGAGTCATCTTGTTTGGGACAAACCAAAAAGGAAAGTGAGTCATCTTCAATGGGACAGATGGATTATATAAAAGTAGGACTCACGCTCTACCAACTTTTCTTAATCCACTATCCATTACATTTCTTCACTACAAAAAAAACTCATGTTTGCAAGCACATATTTACAAGCACAGCATGTGCTAGCAAATTTTGGCAGATTTGCGAGCAAAATTGCGAGCAAAATGCTTGTAATCTTGCTAGCGGACTTTGGAATATATCACCAAGCAATAAGTAGATATATACACATACCTGCAGCAGTTGGTCTTCCTTCTCACCGGCGGCCGGTATCTGCACCACCGCGACGCCACGGTTGGTTGCTTCCACTCCACTACTGCGAGCTTGCCATAATATTTGTGCAACTAATGTGTTTGAGGAGAGAATTTGTTGTATGAACTGAAAATTAACATTAAAGAGGGTAAGGTGGGGTAGATGAGGAGGACATATATACATTCATGACTTGCCCAGGATATATCCTACCCCGTACTATATTGATACATTCCGGACGTTTAGTTGTCACGTTCACTTGTGGTTGATTAAATGTCATATCTAATCTTATCTCTTGTTCGGTTATCTTTTTCTCAAAAGCTCGACGGTGACAATGTACGTGTGATGTCTCCACAATGCCAAAATTACATTATATATTAGAACATCTACTATAGGTGGACACTTTTTAGTGGACAATTTTTTTTTTTGTCCATAGCCACTTTTTATTTGTCCACGGCCATAAAAAAAATTGTCCGCAGCAATAGTGGACAATTTTATTAGCCACGTTTCACTTTATTTTTATTGTTTGTATATTTTATTTCAATTACAATTTACTCCAAATTCACTCCGCACTACAGCAAAATCTTCTGTCACTTCTTCACCCTTACTCTGCAATTGCATTTCATTTTACAACAACGACAAATCAACAAATCTAGCTGCAACTACTGCTTATCCCCTTTCCAAAGGTTTCTTCTTCTTCACACAGAATTTCTTCCTTATTAATGTTCGACCCGATTTCCTATGACTGTAAATGCAATTGAAGTTCTTCAAATAGATTATGCTTTGTTTTTCAATTTTGGCAAAAAAAAAAATTAAAAAATCGAAAAATAAATAAATAAATAAATAAAAAATGAAAAACAGCCGACCGCCGCGGCGGTTTCGCCGCACAATAGATAGCCGCGGCGGCCGCCGGGCTTCTCTCTCCTCCGGCTCGTCCACGCCGCATTCGGGGCGAATGCCCTTCCGCCCCAGCAAATTCGTCCGCCTCCGGGGCGGACGCGTCCTCCGCAGTAGACCGCCGCGGCGCCGCCGCGATCGGGGCGGCCGGCGCGCCGCCCTATAGTGGATGCTCTTATACATTTCATGATATAACTAATTTAATCTTAGGCAAACTTTATTTTGATTTATTCATGACTATCTTGTTTAACAAACTAAATACGACCTATATGCATTGGACGTCTGAAAAAAAATACAGCAAAATATCTACTTTGTAAATTTGTTAATTAAAGGGCTATTTGACTATTTCCTCCTCTAGCTTCACTTTTGCTATAAACGGAACCCGCCAATTAACCAAACACAATTTCAAAAGCCCAATCTCATATTCAAAACACCATAATTATGGAAAAACCACTAACACAACGTTTAAAGGTTTCGGGTTCGAGTCCTCCGTGGTGCGGCCTTTAAATTTATGTTCATTTAAAAAAAAAACTCAACTTTCATGCAAATATTTGTAGAGGCTTTCACTACAACCAAACACACCCTTAATTGATAGCTCCATTTGTATTTGAAAGAACCTTCGAACGACTGGCTATACGTCGTCGTTTTAATACGTATGTGATGATCAAATGGAACAACTTAATTCATGAAAGCACGTCTCAATTCCTGATTACAAGAAATTCAATTATGAAAACAGTAAAACACGATGATCTGAGATTTACTACTACACGTTAGTACAAGTAAACATACTTTAATAATTTACTAAAACTCAATAAATTACTACTACTACTAAACAACAAAACTTTGCCTTTCTTATTTAATCAAACTGTGTTTTACACATGAAAGGAGCCCAAAAATGGGAACATAGAATATTAAACTAATATGATTCACACCACTTCATTTATGCTACAAATTTTTTTCAACATATAACGAAGCACAAGCACCAATACAAACACTAGCACCAGCATTGAAAGATGTCTAGTTGGGCAATGGGATATCAGCTAGATCCTCTCTATATGGTGGATTCTGCATCTCAACTCCTCCTTGATGCCCATTTTCCATCCGACCGGCTTGGGCAATCACGTCCGGCTTGGTGGGGTCGATGAATGTCACAACTCTATCCTTTCGAAACATGAGATAGATGACTGAGATAATATAGATTGCCATAAGAGGAAACACTACTATTCCAATGAACACATTCCCCACTTTTGGCAAGTCATTGCTAATAAGCCAACCCACAAATGCAGTGCTCAAATAATAGATGTTGATGCCTATGATCCCCAGCCCTAGGATCCATGAAAACACTATGATCTGCATAATCATGTACACAAAAATTAGTAGTATTACAAAACAACTCATCCCAAAAGATTAATAATTTCACTTACGTAGATAGAGTTCTTGTGAGGTCCCATCTTGGTGGCGCTCGTGCTGAACTTAAGAAGTGGGATTAGAGCGAAAGGAAGCTCAAACGATAATATCATCTGTAATAAATTGAATTCCAATTCCATAAGTAACATTCCATTTAATTTGTTGTGTTAGATGATTTATATTCCATTTTTGAGTGAGGGTGTATGTAATACAAACCGATGCAATAATGATGAGTCGACCAGCGCCTGAAGATCCTCCAATTATAGACACTATTAGACTTGGTGTTATTGCAATGCACCTTGTCATCAAATTTCTTATCCATTTCTTCATCCTAAGTTCCAAGAAACCCTATAGAAAAGGAATTCAATTTCATATATAAACAAACTTCCGAGAAAACCATGAAGCAGTTTAGCCCAATTCTGGTCCTTCCCATTTAAAAATCAACTATAAAAATCATAAGTTTAGATTAGCTCGTAACTAATCCCATAGCAAAATATTTCATTGGCTACGTATAATATATTGTTGATATTTTCAACCAAACACTGTCGTTTTTTTTATAAATGTACAACATCTTTTAAATAACTAGTTGTGTCGTTTTCTTTTAAAATGCACGACATCGTTTAAATAACTAGTTGTGGTGTCCGCATATGATTTATAGCTGACATATCAAATACAATTTCACCAAAAAATTGCAGAACAAATCCAAACTACGTGGTTTTTCTATATGAAAAGTTGTGTTACGAACGAACCAAACTTCGTGATTTTCTGACAATTAAACTTAGTTATCTCATATTTGGTTACATCATACCTGCATGATGAACTGTCCTGCATAGGTGCCGGTGATAGCGGAGCTTTGGCCCGAGGCGAGCAATGCAATCGCATAAACCATAGAACTTGATTTCCCCAAAACATTCTAGAAAAGATCAAGTAAAAAATGAAATTAGATATATATTATCCATGTGTGGTTTTTACTTATTAGGAATAATATTAATTAACCTTGAGAAGGAACGATGCGGAATTAAGTGTTAAGTCGCTGCAATTGTCTGAGTTTTCATTTGAGAGATCATCTGCCAAGCAAACAGTTCCCGACACAGAAATAACGGCCACATTTATCAAAAAAGCTACAAAAAGGGCAAATCCACTCTCGATCAAGAAGTATCGACAAGCATCCTGAAATAGAAATACAATATTAAACTAATTATCTAACATTTAATGACATTTAAATACCCCATCATCCACCATTTAAATGTCTTATTTTAACTTGTACAAGTTTTAAAATTTGTGAAGCAAAATTGATGAAAAAAGAAAAGAAAAGAAAAGAAAGAAGATGCTTATTAATGAAATGACGGCGTTTTGAACGTCATAAATTTTATACACAGATGGGATATTGCAAAATAATGAAACACAAAACTTTAACTAAATTTCATTATTTAAATAACTATTAATCTGTATGTATTATACTTACATTGATTCCACGAACAGAGTTAGGTATCTTTCTCGACAGTACTAAAGCAGAATGAAGAAAAAGATTGTGCCTGCAGCAAAAAAATGATGAAAATATTTTAATAATAAAAAGAATTCACTAAAACGCTTGTGATTTTGTTTTGATTAAGTGGACCAATATTCACAAATTCTAGTGCAAATTAAGCTTGCCTAGTTTTTTTTTTTCCTATTGTGATATATTTTTGTTATTTGACTATATCAAAAACACTTGTCAATACGTCAGAAAGTAAATCAGTCCACGATCACGACAATTCCATTTACTAGTAGGACTAGGCCTCATGACTAGCCTACTATTCTCTCTTTATTAGTTATTTCAAAAATCCAAATGTAGATTGATAAATAATTCATGTGTTTATTTATTATCTTCACGATTACTTGTGCGTTTATTTCCTAAAAAAATTTGTGACCGTGTATAAGGAAATTGAAAGTAGCATACGGCATAACGAGGGCGCCAAGCAGTGCGATGGCGTCACCGGTGGCGCCTTGGCCACTCAACTTCGGCACAAACATTCCTTTCATAACTTCTTTAGCTGGGGGCTGCACATAGCTTAATTCTCCAAAAAAGCATGCTGCCATTATGAATACTAATATGGCAATCAACAACTCCAGCTTCCTCACCTGTTTTTTTTAACAAATAATAAATTATTAGTTTACAAATATATAATTATTAACCATGAGAACATGAGTAATAATTACGCCTATCCTATTTTTTAATATTTCTCCTCATATAAATTGAAGACTTACGCCATATCTTTGTAGGGCGAGCAAGAGTAGAGTGCTGCACCCGGTGCAGAGAACCCCAACCCACACTGGTATCTTAAACAATATGTTAAGTGCAAATGCCGTCCCAATCACTATCAAATTGAAACTCACTTATGTCAATAATATTTTTTAAGATAAAAATCAGGTTGAATATATTAAATAATTTTTTATGTGGAATAAAGAGATCGATGTTCATAGCCAACATGTATGTACCTTCTGGGATGTCAGCAGCTATGACGGCAAGCTCAGCCAGAATCCACAAACAGTATTTAACAAATATTGGATACTCAGCCTTGCAATGCTCCGCCAAATGTTTGCCTACATATGTTTATATTAATCATATTGTCTCTATCCATGAAAAAAGGTTTTGGTAGTAGACGATACAAGTTTTCAAAAAATTGATACAGTAAGACTTATATATAGAGAAAAAAATATTAAAGTAAGATATTATTAGTGAAAAATTATGCTCATTTTAGAAATGTATCATGAATAAATATGGACTAATTTCAGTAAATAAGACAAATTAGAAAATATACTACTCTATCTGTCCTTTGAAAATTTGTCACTTATTTCTATTTTCATCTGTCCCTAAAAATTTGTCACCTTTCACTAACTCATTTTCACTCACATTTTATTATAAAACTAATATATAAAAATAGGACTCACATAATATTAATTTTTTCAATTCACTTTCTTTTATATTTTTTAAAACTCGTGCCAAGTTAAATGGTGACAAATCATAAGTGACGGCTGGAGTAATTTGTATAGACAGAACAATTAGTTTTACTTTATAAATAAATAAAAGTCACATGGTATTCAACCATTAAATAGATGCATGTATGGAGTTGTGATCAATTGAGATTTTTTATGCTAATTGAGAAATGAGATGCAATATCAGCCACTCATTTTTATTAAATGAGTGGTCCAGATTTTTCCACATGGAAAATATCTTTAGATTAATTAATTATGAAAGGGCAGAATGGTAATATCATAGTAAATTTTATTCAATAAATATTTTTTTAATTTTTAATTTTAATTTTTTATTAATTTTTTTAAAAAAAATTTAAAATATTTTTTAATTTTTTTTAATTTCTTTTTTAATTTTTTTTTTATTTTTTTTAAAGTTTTTTTTATTTTTATTTTTCAACTACATATACAATTCATGTCAACTACACACATATAATGTCAACTATGTGTACAATCCATGTCAACCACACACACAATTCATGTCAACTACACACATATAATGTCAACTATGTGTACAATCCATGTCAACTACATATACAATTCATGTTAACTATCAATATAATGTCAACTACATGTACAATTCATGTCAAATAGTATTTATTGAATAAAGTTGTTGACATTTGATGTGTAGTTGACATGAATTGTATATGTAGTTGAAAAAAAAAATTTAAAAAAAATTTAAAAAAATTTAAAAAAATTAATAAAATCACAGTTATGCCCTTCTGTTGACATAAACTACATGTTGTTGACATTTCACAAATATTTTGAATAAGTGGCTGAGATTGCATCTCAATTCTCAAATAGATTGATAAATCATCAACCTAACAAGACATGGATGTATAATAAATGTATGCGTACCGGTGCTGACTCCTAGATTTGCTGCAAGTGATTGAATGATGAGGGCAAACACCAAACCAATTAGGATCACCCACAACAACTGCAAAATGTACATATATAAATATAAGAAAACTGATTTCATTTCTAATACATGTCACATCATTTTGATAGAATTCATTTTAGGGCAACAAATATCAAACCTAAAACAAAATTGTTTTCATGTCTAAGTTCATCTTGTTGTTGGAAAGCAAATAATTTGGACTAATTGTCGAAAGAATTTCATAAAATTCAAATTTTTGGAATTTACAAAGTAACTTTTCTGCAATTTGCATTTGTCCTACAATGCCAGTTTTCGGTGAAAAACTGAAAATAGTGATATGAAAGCCAAAATTTTAAATTCACAACTGCAGGTTGTAGTTCACCATAACATGAAAATTGGATTGAGACTCTGCTTTAATCCACAAACACATACGTACCATATCAATAAAGTAGGAGAGATAAGATGGTTAGGTACTGGTTAATATAAACGATTGAATGTTTTTTGTCAAAAAAAAAAAAGAAAATGACTCAACTTAGTGGAAATATCTCAAAAAGAATACGATTCAACTTAGTTGGAACAAATGAAGTAATAAAATTGTCACGTGAGTCAGAAAATAGAAACACATGATCAATTTACATGAAAATAAATAAATGAGAACATGGGAAATCAATAAATTAAGTGTATATTAGTAGTAAGTTAATTACTTCATAGCCGTGGTTTGCTCCCGCTTGCAAATCAGTTTCCACTGCATTTAAGATATTCACACCATTTAGTGCCACAAATATATATGTACGCTAAATTGCTAGAAAAGATCATGAAGTTTAATTAAAATTTTCAGTTTGTTTTATACCTTAAACCTCAACAATAAAATCGTTACATTTCAATTTGTTGCCAATTATTTCATAACGAATTTGTTTACTAGTAAAATTGTACTCCATCTAATATGACATTCGCGAAATTGTACGTTAACGTCACGACCAATGAGTCAAACGATGTCATGTATTCACCTAGTTAACTGGTTTTTTTTATAGGAGCGATTGCTAACAAATTCAAATTTCATGATACTTTCAACTAAAATTAAAATTGTGCGACAGGTCATAATTTAATCAAATTTCGTGTTTTTTCAATCAGTTTGCCCAAAGGAGCTTACAATTTCCAGGATCAAGGTAAGCCAGTGAGACCAAGAAACCAGGGCCAACATGCTGCAAGAACTTTTTCCATCCTGGTTTCTGCACAAACACAAAATCAACATTTCATTTAAAAACCCAAAACAATTACTACATTTTTTCTCTTTTGATGAAAAAAAAATTCAAGAATTTTATTAAAACGATTTTTTTAAGATGGAATAAAAAGCCATAAATGTCACTGAGAAATATAGAGTTTAATATATGCACCTGCTGCACTTCTTCTTCCTGACCAAATTCTTTATTTCCAGCCGCCCAATCACCGCCGGGAGGCGGTGTCTCCGCCACCGCAACGATACGGTTGCTGTTCCCTCCACCACTCCCCTGCTGCAAGCTTGCCATATTATTCCAAGTAATGTGTGTATTTTTTTTCTGTAGCTGTTTGTTTGTGTATGATAATATTTTCCCTCCCTTTATTTATATTGCAAGAATCTTGTATATTGCCTATCCCAAGAAGAACCTCTCATTTAATTCCTAGCTACCTTTGTTTTCTTGTTACTAAAATAATATTCTGGAATTCGTCACAAAAAAGTACATTACTAATTATTAATTTTTTTAAAAAAAAGACATTACTAATTATTAATTAAATTAGTAATATTAGAGCATGAGCAGCACTTGTTCATAGGCTGACCCGTCATCCATCTGCCCATGCCCGCTAAATTCGAGGGTTTGGAAGACAGAGTCGGAGGCTCGAGCCGCTTGCTGCCTAGGACACAAGAGCCCCATGGTATTTCCATGTTTTTAAGAAGAGATACTAATCAATTAAATTATTTGTCAAATTTTGGTCATGCTATGAAATTTGAAAATGGAGTAGTAAATCATAAAATTTTAATTTTATTTATTTTCTCATTCGCATACAAAATTACTGTCTTTGTAATTTGCAAGCTTCAAAATGATCAATTAACATCGTTTTAAACATCAACAAAGACGCCATCCTACATTGTGAATGTTCCTATAAATGCGATTAGTTGGACAATGTTCTTATACTTTAATTTAATTACATTACATATCTGATTCTGATTCGCAAGAAAAAATCAAATTTATGATCAAAATCGAAATGTGCCATGAAACTTGCCTAATCTAATTAACAAAGGGTAGCAGGTAGAGTGATGTCTCTTATTCTGGTTTGTCACATTAGTAATGACACCCAAACTCAAAATGAATACAGTTAATTAAGGTTTTAATCTTCTTTCTTATTTGGTAGGTCCATCTCATTTTAAATTTATTAAAATATTAAGTGATTGTATGCTGTGTGAGGTATATATGTATTGTGTGTGTTAGATTCGGTGTATGTTTTGTATGGATATAATATACTCCATATCATATAGTCTATGTGAAGAAAATGTTCATTTAGTTGTAATTAGTTAACACTTGATTACTCAGAAAACTCATGGAGTATTTAACAGCATCTACAGAAAAATAATTAGATAAGATGGCACGAAACATACCAATTCATGTGAGACTCGTAAACACTAATTCAAGTACATTTCAGGCCTCTATTTGATAATCTATGCATAACTAAATACATATAAACTAGTACTCCTACTAAATTTCAGATTTAGATAATCATCTTGAAAAAAATACTATCAATTGAAATTATATATTATTCCAAGCGGCATGAATTAGGACTGCCTCAATTCTGATGTTGATGGTGTCATCACCATTTGTTTGATTATCACAATGAGTTGTCACTACTGAGTTTCATATTTTTGGTATATTAACTTAATAATTTCCGAAGTGACATGAACCTTTTTGTTTGTCTCCTATCATATTGGAACTATGTCTACTGTATCTTCCTGTCCAGATTTTGATATATAGATTGTCACACTGTGCGGACTTCCTCAGCACTAATCTTCATCCATATTTTATACTTTTATAAAATAAAATATGAGATTGATAATTTAAGGAAACATACACATGTACTTATTAAAATTGATTAAAAAACACTAAAAATGGGATAGAATTTACAAATTCATTAGCCGTCTATGCATTTTAAACTGATTTAAATTGATAAAGAAAAAACAATAAAAATAGGATAGAATTTATAAATTCATTGGCCGTGTATGCATTTTACACTGATTTAAATTTTAATCAGTTTTATGTTACTTACCTAGATTTATACTATAAAAAAGTTTACTTATTTATAAGTGATTGTCTAATTGTTTCATAAAAATTCAAATATAATAGCAGCAGAAGTCACAATTTTCGGCCCATTGAGAAATCCCAATTTTACTGGATCAATATTCTGTTGATCCAGTCCAACTCTACCTCAAATTCTCAAGCCCAATCTTTGGCCACGTATGGACGTATGGTCATATAATGAGATTGATATATAACGGGAATTATATTACTCCACTAATTAACTTAGAAGTGAGAGTGGTATATTATTTCTTAAAGGGACCATTTGCTGAAAAATCATAAAGTTTGATCAAATTGTAATATATCCTGCAACTTTGAAAAGTAGTAGAAAAAACCATAATTTGAACAGTTCTTAATTATCTGACAAGAGAAAATAGGATAGCCTACATAGGATATATTGATTATTCATTCACATAGTTTTGTTTATGAATAGACGAAAATATTTAACTAACTTGCAGTGTGGCGTCTGCATATGATTTATCGACTGCCGTATTAGAGTGGAGTACAATTTTATCTAAATACTTGCTATCGGATAACTAAGAACAAATTCCAATTTCCTAATTTTTCTGGTTGTTTTTCAAGTTACAGAATGAACCATTTAACTAAATTTCATGGTTTTCACTTTTCCGACACTTTGCCCTTCTTATATTTCATGGTATTCAAGACATTTCCATTTTAATTGGGAGGGAATTAAACAACATTTGGAGAAATAAGGGTGGTGTATTATAAAGGTTTTTAATAAATTATATAGGGCTCTTAAATTTGAATGTCAAACGGCATCATCACTACAAGTCTACACCATAACATGTTCTTATGTCATTATAGAAAATTTGAATTTATATAAAATGCATTAAATGAGAAGAAGGTATGAAAAGGAAATGCACTAATGCTTTTTACTCCCTTCATCCAATAAATATGAATAATTTTTCTTTCACGAAATTTGATGCAACGTTGTTTCATGAATTAATAAAGAGAGGGGAAAAGAGTAGAGATGTTTCAATTTTAGAAAACGTTTCATTTGCAATAAGATAATTTAAAAAGAAAAATATTTCATTTTTAATGAGACAATGGGATTACTGTTTATTCAGATAACATGCCATAAATTAAGTAAAATTTGTTCTCCATTTATACACTTCGATGTATATGATTGCATGGATATTTAAAACACATTGAGCAAAAGATATATAGTGCTTCTTCTATTATTAACGATGATCCATTTGATTCTAAAACAACCCGAACCCTGCCCATTCCGCATCAGAAACGGGTCGGGGCGATGACCCGTGAATGGAAGGAGACGACGTCGGGACTGTTTTCCTACTCGAAACGGACCACCGCGACGAAACCTCAATATCCGAATAGTAATCGGGTTCGGATACGGATCTAGCCCCCTTCACATTCTTCGGTTTCTGGGGCGATGGGAAGCACCCAGCCGTAATAACCACGTCGGGTCGGGCAAGAAGCAATGCGCGTGGTGATCCGACCCGATCTGATAGTGTGCGCGGCGATGATCGGATGGAGCGGGTTCGGGTTCGGGTTCGGGTTTGGGGCTCCATGGGGGGGTGGAAGAATAACCCGGCTGGTGGTGGTTTGAGCTTTCTTGGTGTTTCCTGAATCGGGTCGTTGTGAATGCTTGCTAGTGCTACCTTGTGCTTCCTCTGGTGCAGCTTTTCGGATCCGGATTCAAGCTGGCGACGACCCGGTTGTGTTTGGGGTTTCGGGACTCCGGGTCGGATCTCCCATTTGAAGGGAATGGATCCGGGCTTCTTGAAGGAATCATCATTTTTCATTTTTTTCGAAATTAGAATACTATCTTGGTGTGTTTGTGTTTGTGTTTGTGTGAGAGTGGAAGCTCAATTTTGTGTGGGGAAATCAATTTATAGAAGTGTTGTGTTGAATTAATGGATCAGTCTAGGCATGATCAAAGGCGTAGGAAGTGGGGATATGTGGGCCTTTTGAAGTATGACTTCACAAAAATACAAGATAACATTTGAATTAAGGCAATTTGTTCTTTAATTTGTGGAATTAAATCCTGAAAAATAATAAATTCTACACCTAATTATATAAATTGGACATGACTTTTGGCACCGTACAAATTCAACAGGCCTAATTTGTTTGTCGGTCAAGTGATTATGTGGTCAATAATATTCTTTTATTTATATGCATCCATGTCAAACCAATATACATATTATGTTTTTATATGTTATGTGGGGTTACATTTAATTTATGGATAATATATAATCACTTTATGTTTCTTGAGAATACTATGGAGACAACTACGTACATGATGTATTAATTGATGATTAAAAATAGATAGGTACGTACGTAACAGGAAACTAAATGGAGGTATACAGGTGGAGTACATGAAAATGAGGCCTCAACTAATTTGACATTTTTGCACCAATTTTAGAAAAAATGAAATTGAATCTTGAAAAGGAAGATGTGATAATGCAAAGGCAAAATGATTTTACAGTCTCATGCTTGTGTTTCATTATGATTTACTGATTTATGAGTCTGTAAATCATATCAAAACCATGCGTGAAATTGGAGAAAAGTTTGAACAATCAAACTCAATTTTAATAAGAAATAAACAAAAAAAAAACATTGGTTTTCATTCCATCATTAATTCTTTTTCTTGAGTATTCAAATGTGGATTAATGGTCCTCTATTCAAATTTTATGACAATCAAATCTGGCAAAACAGTACAAGGATTCTTCCAGCATGAATCCACTGCTAAGTTGTTTCTTGACTATATTTAAGAATTCATGGGCTGAGGAGGAAACTAGAGAGCTGACCGGAGGAACGACGCCTAACTTCCGAAAGGGAACTCTTGTGGCATATTATTGAGCGCACGCGTTATATTGCTAGCCACGTCCAACAGTTGCAAGTACTCGTCTGCTCCATCTACAAGACACTGCAAAAGCCACACAAGAGAAGCAACAGCATGTTCACATTCGCTTTGTATTCAAACTAAAACTTAGAAGTCGAGAAGAAACAGACAAAAAATGCCAGCATTTTCACCTTATCTGCCTCTCCAAATTTCTTGCATATTCTTGCTTTCTGGTCATCTGGTATGTCATCAGATTCGACGACTACATCATACAACTGAAAATACGGACGAGTTAGCATTCAGCACGAAAAAAAAAAACAGTGTGGAATCAAGAATCAACCCTACATGGTTAAGCATCTGAGAAGCTGGATAGCCTTCAGCAATCACATTTTTCACTTCCTTATCAGCCATGTCGAAATCACCACTTCTGCAAGTAGTAAAGAGAGCCTGCACAACATCATCAGGGATGACCTGACCAACGACGTGTTATCAATCAGTGTTTGAGTAGACAAAATGGTGTAAACATTTCAAAACCCATAATTTGTCCCTCGCAATTTTTATATTTTCAAATGCAAAGAATGTTCTATAGGATGCAAACAACCAAAATGTAATGGTAGTATCCTGAAGCCACCATCATTCACAAATTCTGGAGAGCAACTTACACCAGACACGCTGATTAAGTCCTTAGATGTAATTGAGGATCCAAATAAGCGAGCAGCACCCTGAACAAAAGGGGAATATGAAAATTGAGATAAAATGCTCCCAAAAATGTAATATAACAATGACAAAGCACATGTTCAACAGTTCAAGCACCCTCACTCCTTTATATAATTAGTTTTTCTTTCTAATACCCATGGAGTTTCTTAGAATTTCAGGTGGTAATTGGGTCAATGGCTATGGTAATATCCATCTTATCAATAAAGTATCTATCATACCGTAATATTTACATTTCCAACACAGCTATATCATGGGCAACCAATTTTCCTTGTCTTTGATCAGGAATGTTAGGGCGGGGAAGCAGCTAGCTCATAGCTTGAACTCAGAATTCAATAAATAAAGCACTCTATGTCATTCTGGTCTCTAACTGAGAGTCTATTACTTGCACAAGCTACTTAAAGACAAGCTACACTCCGGTTGCTAAAGAGAGGAACAAGTTAAAGAACAAGAAAACAAAGACTGTTAGGAAATATCTTCAGGTACTTTGATTCTATCGTTTAAGGATTCTCTCATAAATGTAACCCATGGAAATGTCTTCAAATCACCATTACTTGTACATTTTTTTTTTAACTTCATGCTCTGTACATAAATGTAAGCAAAATGATAAATGATTGGTCCCAAAATTATGTGCAATGTAGTTTATGGACAATATAAAGAACCATATAATCTTGTTAAAATACAGGTATCTGGCAAAGTTGAAAATAGTATGTATATCTTACTTGTAGATATGTTATAGCACGGCGCAGATCACCTTGAGAGATAGAACTTAAGGTTGAAAGAGCCTACAGTGAATCATATATTTTAATCTGATTGCAACAAGAAGATTGAAGACATTATGCATGCACAAACAAAAATTTGTTCAAACAAGCATCAGATGACAAGTACGATAAATCAAACCTCTGAATCCAAGTTAAGTCCTTCTTCGTTGCAGATGTATAGAATGCGAGATGTCATAATTTCTTCTGTAAGTGGTTTGAATCTGAATTTCGCGCACCTAGATGCAAGTGGTTCTATAATTCTGTATAGATTGAATAATTCCTAAAGTCAGCTCTGAGGATACTAGAAATCATCTTAGGGAAACGCTTGTAGCCGAAGCTACATGTCCACTTAGCACTATCCCCAACAACCTTTTATAACATGTCATGATCCAAAACTCTACCTGCTGATGTAGTTACAAATGAAGAAGAATCTTGTAACTTTTGAGTATGTCTCCATGGTGCGTCGCAAGGCATTCTGTGAAGCCACAAATCAATCATTCACTAAAACACCCATAATACAAAACAATACACGTAGAACCAGCACACTTGCCTGGGCATCTTCAGTCATCGAGTCAGCCTCATCAAGAATTATGATCTTATAAGGTGGGCAAGGATAAACACTAAAGTCAGAAAGAAAAGCATTAAAATGATAATAAAGGAGAAACCGCAGAAAGACAAGATATATGCTTCATTCTAAGGCATATATAGTATTAGTACCCTTGACGTGCAGAGCCAACAGCTACAGCAGCGAAGTTTTTTATTTTCGTTCGAACAACATTTATCCCACGATCATCACTAGCATTCAGCTCCAGTACTCTAGACTTGTATAACTCAGGGCTATAGAGAAACACTGGTTAAGTTCAGGAAAAATCCAGAATTCACATCTTACGAGCTGTATAAAAGTGAATCATCAGGAAAGATGACACTACTTTTCGATTTCCATAGTGTCTCCATTTTCCCCTAGTTCTCTCTCCACATTACTTTTTAAGCCTCGTTATATAAACGCACTACTACTAATAATCTACAACATCAAGTATCTGAAATATACTGTAAGTTAACGGATTTGCTCCAATAATTAACAAAAATATACTCCATAAATACTATCCAACATATTCTATTCTCTGCATAACATGGTACAAACAATAATTCTGCTCAGAGCAAGAAATCTAAGATTACCCATAAAGCTGATGAGCAATGGCAAGAGCTGTAGTCGTTTTCCCAGTGCCAGGAGGGCCATAAAATAGCATGTGAGGACACTGAAAATTCAATCAAACATCAAAAGAAAAGGATGAAGTGGAAAATTTACAAATATACACTCCTAATAAGATAGAAATTAAGAAAAAGCACTACAAAAAAAAATAATTACATTGGTTGTCTCCAAAGTGTTGGTAAGAACTCGAACGACCTCTTCTTGGTGCGCTACATCCTTCACTTGCTTCGGTCGACTGTCAATTCACATATGCAAAATTACTTAATTTACCGGGAAAAGACATGGGGATAAAATCACTATCGATTGATTACTATTTCTCGACCCATTGCTGGGAGCTCGGCAAAACAGGCGCCATTGCTGCAAATTGCAATGTGAAATGGATATTCTTTGCTTCAGAAAAAGGAAGGGTTTTTAATTTTCCCGCGTATAAAATTGGGGACGACATAGTACTTTTTTTGGGATTTTCCTTTCAGCCCCCTCTCCGAAATTTGAAATTTCCGATGTAGTTATATTTTGATTTTGGTGTAAAATGTCAAAAGTTTCAAATCAAATTCAAATTTAAATTTGGTTGGATTTTAGTCTGATTTCAATATTTAGGTAACCATTGTATTAACTCATACGATTCATATCTCAAACCACGTTACTTATAAATTTCCTGGATAATTTTTCAATCAAATTGTAATGAAATTTAACAAAATATGTTTCAAAATTCTTGAAAAATCTATTTAATTAGGTGGCATTACAAATTGGAAGGAAACAATGTGAGTATGGACTTGTAACAACTTCTTTCTCTTTTTCTAATTTTTATTTGCAGGTTACTCGTATCTTGAAGCAAGAGAAGAACCGCTTCTCTAAAGGAAAGTTGGCATGGAGAAATGTGGCCCAATCATATGAACAACTTTTAGTTTGGTTTGTCTTGCAGAATATGTTGAACACTCAGCAGAGATTCCTTAAATTTAGCTTCCCCTGCAATTGAACATGAGCTTTCGCCTTGTGTAGGGAAGAACTTGAGACATAGACCACATCATTTGTAATTGCAGATTTTATAGTAACATGTGGTATTTTGGATGCAATTGCTGGAATCTGACAATTTGCATACCCAAAAATCCAATATCTTATTTTATTACATGGATGAACACTCCGTTCAAGAAGCCCTCTCTTCTATGTGATCTTTAATTCTCTTAGTCAATCTATTGGCTCAAAAATAAAGTAATCTTCGAAAAGATGTAACCAAACTAGAGTGTATAGAAAAAAGTACTCTAGTAAATTCTTTAGAGGCTTGGAACATAGATTAGGGTGGTGTTCAAATTTTCCTTATTCGTTCAGACAAGAATGTGAAGACTTATTACCTAAAGTTAGAAGCTGGTATGGACATAACTGAAGTGATAGTTCTCTTTTCTCTTGGACTTGCTTTTTTTGAGGTGGTTGATAGGTTGTGCTTAACATGTTGTTTTTGTGGTGCTTTTTTACTTTGGGGGAGTTTTTTTTATTTGTTCTAACTTGTACTCTATTGGTCACCATTTTGTAATGATTTGAATCTTTCTTTTATAAATAAATAAATAATTAGAAGATTGAGTAACAATAAAAAAATAAATACAAATTGGTATATAACCAAGATAAATAAAATAAAGAGTAAAAGCCAAAATTAGTCCTGAACATGTGCCCATTTATCAATTTGGTCCTAAATTTTATCTTTTAGATTTTTTGGTCCTGAACATATGGAAATTTGATCATTTTGGTCTTCCGTCAACATTTCCGTTAATATTTAACGGTCAACCATTTTAATCACAATTTTGACCAACTTAAGCAATTTTCAATCATTTAATAACTCTTAATCATAACTTTAATTATTTTAGGGATATATCGTTTAAAATAAAAAGTAGTAAGAGTTTAGAAAAGAAAATAAATAAGAAGTCTGCACATTTTTGAAAAATGAACGTGATTCTCTCTCTCGCCCTCTCTCACTTTGACGGTGCCGGCGAGCGACGAGCGGCGGCTAGTTTCTCGGCAGATGGAGAAGGAGAATGATAGAGGAAAGGCCCTGGATTGCAAGAGCACAAGGAGTGCTCAAGATAATCAGTAGAGGAGCACTCAATATATGCTGACAAACACAAAGTAAACCAATAAATAAAGGAGAAAGAGAACTCGGCTTTATTGATTGAATGAAATGATAAAGAAAGACTCTGGAAATAAACTCCTCACCAGGAGGCCTACGCTAAACGCCCAATAAACTGAGTTTCCAAGATGATTTCTCACTTCTCGATTCCCCAATATATATAGGCTTACAATAACAAATAAAGCTGAAAAGGTGCAACAATAAATCAGGAATAACAACTAACTACTGCCGAGATCTTCTAGCTTTGACTCCTTCTTTTACTCAGCCGTTTGGTTGGGCCAAACTACCTCCCTATTTCCGCGCTCATACACCCTCCAGCGCGTATCAGAGAAGGGGGAGGGGAAGGGGAAGGGGAAGAGCACCTGCCTCTCAAATCCTACTGAGAATCGACTGCAACCACCATCTCCGACTCAAATACTGTTTCTTGGACGAATTTGGGTTTCTCAGTGGTGAAGGGGGGTGGGCTGGCCGAGACATGACATTTTCCTGGTAATCCCCTATGGGGCGCTGCTGAAACCCAGAGAGAGAGGAATGGTATTATTGGCGAATGAAATTGGGGCAGCAGCGGGCGTCTTGCATAAAAGCTTCTGCATCACTTTGGTGCATCTCACACCAAATCCAAACTGTATATATATATATATATATATATATATATATATATATATATATGGTTTTCATCTACCAAAAGAAGCCCCTAAGTATAGAAATACAGACCATATATGGTCCGTTAGATCTGGAGATGAATGGCTACGATCTGGATTGGTCAACCATTTCTTTGGGTCATAATAGGAGCGTTCTGTGTCATGAAAGGGTAAAATAGGAATTGCAAATATAATGAACTGCCCTTCCGTTTTTTAAGAGCTGATTTATTGGGATAATTACTCCATATGATATTAAGTTGATTTTTCAGTTCTCGCACCATTCAATTCATTCTCTCTCACAAAAAATTCATCATAAATTCCAGAAACCGTACAATTTCGACTAAATAGAATCCAAATCGACTAGGAATCAAATTCACCAAAACCCTACAAAACTCTAGGCACATTATCGGCGAAGAGGGTCTCGTCTGGGCATCAAAATCGACTTCAAAACGCAACTTGTCAAGCACGATTGTGGAGCGTCTTCTCCAACCATGGTGGACACAAGATCTTCTCGGACCGCGCCTCATGACGGAAAAGGTTTGTAAGTTTTTTTTTACAGTCTGACCGAAACCCAACTCTAATCTGACCCAAAATTCAAATCCTTTGTTCGGTTGTAACCTAGTCTATCAACGAAATACTGTGAAGACGAAGGCACCGCCAAAACCTAAGGACTAGAAAAGTATGTCGAATACATTTTTTGGGTTATTATTTGATGGAATGAAGTTTTTTAATTCTTTTTGTACACTTTAATTTTTGTTCGTGGGTTTTTTATTAATCTGATTTTTAAAAGTTCGTCACTAAACACTTGGATTTGGTATCCAGGTTAAACATATATGTATGTATATTATGTACCTCTGTTTTCTGAAGAATGAATGAAGGCAGATGTGATTTACTATTATAATAGGACAAATATGAGATATATTTGATGGAAAAAGGTTATACTATAATGCTTTGTTTGTGTAAATGTTAAATACTAAATTATTGATTCTTCATATACAGCACCACAAAAAAAACCTCTGCAGCTTTTGAAAAATGGATAGGAAATGAAAAGGATGTTACGGATTCTGGAAAAGGTGATTAAACACAAATCATAACTTAATATCTCAACTACACAATTGGTGTTTATTGACAAGTAGGCCGCACTATTAACCTCGTTTTTTTTGCAGCGAATTTGGAGGCAAATACCAAAGGGATGGAACCAGCAGCAAGCGTAAACATTGCTGAAAAAGGTTGTAAATACGAATTTATTTGTTTGACACTTTGGAATATAATTTTGAACACATAGATTAGTGAGAACATGTCATAGTATGTTGAGCCTTTGGTCTTTTTAACAAGGTTAAAGTTATAAGTATTCACCTTATGTACCAATGTTTTTTGAGAATCGCATTTGTTGCTATTTCAGATATGAGTTGGAGAATGACAGGTAATATTGAGGACAACGGTGTTTATTTGCTCAGACACCTTGAAGTCTACGTGGGTGAAAGAGAGGGTCAATAGAATTGTGGACTATCGACCAAAAACTATACGAAGGAGAGCTAAATACAATCGTGTGTTGATGGAGGACATAAATAATCATTGCGCATTATTGAATAAAGATGCGCATCCAAACACTATGCGAAGGAGAGCAAGAAAACAAAGATCAACGTAGAAAAGATGATAGCAAACTACGGATCTTAATCACTAGTTATGTCATACCTAAAACTAATGAAAAATGTTCTCCATTTCTGTATTGATTACCACTATTTTCATTAAACGATGTTTAGATCTTGTAATTCTCATTTTATGGACCATGTTTTATATATGTCAGCTTGCTGATATTTTTTGGAGTCTCTATGTACCCCAGAATTAGTCGTTGAGTAAAACTGCACTCTGAAACACCTTGTAATGCTTCCTTCTTGTTTCATGCGTACGAAATACAGTGTGATAGTAAATACTCAATACATTGGGTCATAATAAATGAATATATGAGTCATAGCATTGTATGGTCAACTAGTGTCATAATAAACCAACATTTGAGTCATGACATAACATTAATGAGTACCAGAATGTATTCGACCATTCTGATCGAAATGTTCATTTCAAACAAAGTTTATTTAAAGGGATACTTGTTTTGATCAAAAACATATATATATATATATATATATATATATAGGGGCTTGTTAGTTGAGATTATTTAGCAAATTGGAAAGGATAATATGGGGCCAACCCTAA